>NC_057798.1:520990461-520998294 GCF_018294505.1 Triticum aestivum | reverse complement strand
TAAATAAAAATCTAAAATTCCAAAACAAGTTTTCTCCGTCTAAATAAAATATTTAGAACAAGATGAACTTTTCTTGGCCCCTAAAATGCAATTTTAAAACATGCAACATTTTTCTAGGGCAAATAAAAATCCCGAATAAACTTCAATAAAATCCAAAAATGATTTTAACATTTTTCCTCCGATATTTCAATTATTTTGGAGAAGTCATATTATCTCCCCTCATTTAATATTTTAAAATGAA
The DNA here is from genome assembly GCF_018294505.1 of Triticum aestivum. Classification (NCBI taxonomy): domain Eukaryota; kingdom Viridiplantae; phylum Streptophyta; class Magnoliopsida; order Poales; family Poaceae; genus Triticum; species Triticum aestivum. The sequence goes on along the minus strand of NC_057798.1, from coordinate 520,998,053 downwards.
ATATTTTCCGGAGAGAAAATAATTAAAATCAAATCCTCGTCTTCACTATTTGATAAAAATTTCAAATATGAAAATTAGAAAATCCCCAACTCTCTCCGAAGGTCCTTGAGTTGCTTAGGATCTCGAGGATTGCAAACGAAAAGAAATAAAATATGATATGCATGGATGATCTATGTATAACATGCCAAATTGGAAATTTGGGATGTTACAAAACCTACCCCCCTAAGATGAATCTCGCCCTCGAGATTCGGGTTGGCTAGAAAATAGGTGCAGATGGTCCTTGCGAATATCCTCTTCTCGCTCCCAGGTGGCTTCCTCCTCAGTATGATGACTCCACTGAACTTTGCAAAACTTGATCACCTTGTTGCGAGTGACTCGGCTATCAAACTCAAGAATCTTCACTGGCTTCTCCTCATAGGTCAGATTATTATCCAGCTGAATCGCTCCAAAGGTACTGTATCATTCAATGGTATATCGGCCATCTCAGCATGGCACTTCTTCAGCTGTGATACGTGAAACACATCGTGAACTCCTGACAATCCTTCTAGTAACTCCAGCTTGTTGGCAACTTCTCCCATCCGTTCCAAAATACGATACGGTCCTACAAATCTCGGGGCTAACTTTCCCTTGACTCCAAAACGTTTTACTCCCCTCAAGGGTGATACTCGTAGATAAGCTCTGTCTCCAATTTCATAGGTTACTTCCTTGCGTTTTGAATCTGCGTAACTCTTCTGTCTGGACTGAGCAACCTTTAGTCTGTCTCTGATCAGTTTAACCTTCTCCTCTGATTCCTTGATCAAATCTGGTCCAAACAACTGACGGTCTCCTACTTCATCCCACATCAAGGGCGTTCTACATCTGCGTCCATACAGAGCTTCGAATGGTGCCATCTTCAAACTGGCCTGGTAGCTGTTGTTATAAGAAAACTCTGCGTATGGCAAATTGTCATCCCAACTAGATCCATAATCTAGCACACAGGCTCTCAACATGTCCTCCAGAATCTGGTTGACTCTCTCTGTCTGCGGGTGAAAAGCTGTACTGAACTCCAATCGGGTACCCAAAGTCTGGTGTAGCTGATGCCAAAACTTTGAAGTAAACTGGGTTCCTCTATCTGATACGATGCTCCTCGGAACTCCATGTAAACATACGATCCTGGTCATATATATCTTGGCCAACTTTGCACTTGTATACGTTGTTTTCACCGGGATGAAATGAGCTACTTTAGTCAATCGATCCACAACTACCCATATAGAATCATATCCTGCCTTGGTTCTGGGTAATCCAGTAATAAATTCCATACCAAGTTTGTCCCACTTCCATTCGAGTATTGGCATTGGTTGTAACAGTCTTGCTGGCTTCTGATGTTCTGCCTTCACTCTCTGACATACATCGCATACGACTACATACTCGGCAATATCCCTCTTCATTCCAGTCCACCAGAAACGTTCCTTCAAGTCCAGATACATCTTGGTGTTTCCGGGGTGAATCGAGTATGGTGATTCATGGGCCTCCTGAAGTATCAACTTCCTGATCTCCGAATTGTTGGGCACATAAATTCGGTCCTCAAACCACAAGGTATCGTGCTCATCCTCGCGAAAACCTTTGGCTTTACCTTCGCCCATCCTCTCTCTTATCTCAGCAATCTCTTTATCTTCCTTCTGAGCTTCTCGAATCTTGTCCAACAGGGTCGACTGAACTTCCATTGCTGCAAGAAAACCTCTTGGAACAATCTCCAATCGAAGTTCCATGATCTCCGCAGCTAACTCCTTTGGCATTCCCTTGCTCACAAGAACATTAGCATAACTCTTCCGGCTCAAAGCGTCTGCTACGACATTGGCTTTTCCTGGATGATAGTGTAGCTTCATATCGTAATCCTTTATAAGTTCCAACCATCTCCTCTGTCCGAGGTTCAACTCTTTCTGTGTGAAAATGTACTTCAAGCTCTTATGATCCGTGTACACATCACAACGGTTTCCAATAAGATAATGTCTCCAGGTCTTTAGTGCATGCACTACGGCTGCTAACTCCAAATCATGCGTGGCATAATTCAACTCGTGTGGCTTCAGTTGTCATGAGGCATACGAAACAACTTTTCCTTCCTGCATAAGCACACATCCAAGTCCCAAGCGAGAGGCGTCACAATACACTTGAAACTCCTTATGTATATCTGGCAAGGTCAGCATTGGGGCTGTAGTCAATCGCTCCTTCAGCTCTTGAAAACTTGTCTCGCACTCTTCCGTTCATTTGAACTTAGTATCCTTCTTTAACAATTCAGTCATTGGTTTAGCAATCTTGGAAAAATTCTCAATGAATCTCCGATAGTATCCTGCCAGTCCAAGAAAACTGCGGATCTCGCCAACTGAAGTGGGTGCCAACCATTCAGTGACTGACTGAACCTTACTGGGATCTACTACTATACCCTCTCCGGATATAACATGCCCAAGAAATCCAACTTCCTTCAACCAAAACTCGCATTTGCTGAATTTGGCGTATAACTGGTGTTCCCTGAGTTTCTCGAGAACCAAACGCAAGTGTTCCGCGTGCTCCTCTTCATTCTTCGAGTATATCATAATATCATCAATGAATACCACGACAAACTTGTCCAAATACTCCATGAACACCTTGTTCATCATACTCATGAAATAGGCAAGGGCGTTAGTCAGTCCAAATGACATGACCGTATACTCATATAATCCATACCGAGTGGTAAACGTTGTCTTGGGTATATCCTTCTCTCGGATCTTCAACTGATGGTATCCCGATCGTAGATCAATCTTTGAAAACACCTTAGCTCCTTGTAACTGATTAAATAGATCATTAATCATCGGTAAGGGATACTTGTTCTTTATCGTTACTTCATTCAGAGCTCGGTAATCGACAACCATCCTTAGGGATTTATCCTTCTTCTCCACCAAAAGTACTGGGGCTCCCCAAGGTGATGAGCTTCTACGAATGTAACCTTTCTCCAACAACTCCTTAATCTGCTTCTTAATTTCCTCCAGGTCATTTGCTGGCATCCGATAGGGTCTCTTGGATATCGGCCCTATTCCTGGCAATAGCTCTATCAAAAACTCGATGTCTCTGTCCGGTGGCATACCTGGTAACTCTTCGGGAAAAACATCCGGAAAATCCTTTACTACAGGTACTTCCTCCTGTACAACTCCCGTGAGGGCGTTTACTTGGCTCCTCCTAGGCACATGCCTAGATACATACTTAATCCTTTTTCCCTCCGGGGTGGTAAGATAAATTGACTTACTAGCACAGTCAATACTTCCTCTATACTTTGACATCCATTCCATACCTAATATCAAATCCAATCCTTGCGACTCCAAGATAATTAGGTCAGACGGAAATACAAGTGTGCCAATGATTAGGGGTATCTGGGTGCACCATCTGCTAGCCATGTACTCTGCTCCTGGCGAGCTCACTAAGAGGGGTGTCCTAAGGGTTTGGGTTGGTAACTTAAACTTTTCCACAAATCCCCTTGATATGTATGAATGCGATGCACCAGTATCGAAAAGAACAATAGCGGTAAATGACTGAACCAAAAACTTACCTATTACCGCGTCCAGCTGCTCTTCAACCTCCTCCACGTTAACGTGGTTCACTTGTCCTTTGTTGAATGGATTGGGCTTCTTCCCTGTGCTCCCATTTCCATTCCCATTCTTCCCTTCAGAGCAGTCATTGGCATAGTGCCCTGTCTTCCCGCACTTGTAGCAAACAACTTGGCTTAAGTCCCTCTTTGCGGGTGTGGATGGGTTAGAGCGGTTCTGGTTATTATTGGCTCCGTTCCCATTCCCGTTCTTCGCACCACTATGGTTATGCGATCCTCCTCCAGCATGGTTATGTCCTCCATGGTTATGAACAAGTCCTCCCGAGTTCGGGGTTAGGCGGGGCTTCTGGTGAGCTCCTGAGTTGTATTTCCCTTGTCCATACTTCCTCTTACGATTATCAATCTGCTGCTGCTTCCCTTCAATCATTAGGGCCTTATCTACCAACTCCTGGTAGTTGTTGAAGGTTGCTACCATCAACTGCATGCTCATCTCATCATTCAGCCCTTCCATAGACTTCTCCTGCTTCGCGGCATCTGTGGCCACATCATCAGGGGCATAACGTGATAACTTGCTAAACTCATCCATGTACTGGCCGATAGTATGGTTCCCCTGGCGTAGATTGCGAAACTCACGCTTCTTCATCTGCATAGCTCCAGTCGAGACATGGGCAGTGCGAAAAGCCTGCTGAAACTGAGCCCATGTGACAGTGTCGATAGGATAGGTGGCTGTGAAATTCTCCCACCATGCTGCTATAGGTCCATCCAGTTGGTGTGCGGCAAAACGCACCTTCTTAGCATCTGTGCATCCTGCGGTGGTTAACTTCCTTCCAATACGACGTAGCCAATCATTTGCAACTATTGGCTCAATGCTACTGGAGAACACCGGCGGCTGTAACCTTAAGAAACGGGCGAGGTTATCCACTGGCGGCGGGTTGTTGTTGGCATTGTTGTTGTTGGCATTGCCCTGGTTCTGAACTAGCAATTGCATCAAGGCATTCTGCTGCTGGATCAATTGGGTGATCTCTGGTGGGAAAACAAAATCGGGGTCTCTCCTCGGAGGCATCTGATGGTTTTAGATGGAAGAGATTAGAATAGAAAAAGATCTAGGGGAGAAACACTACCCATATGTATATGAGGCAAACACAAGCATTCATTCAATCAAGCAAGCAAGGACATACAAAACGGTCTAGGACTATCGCAAAAGTGCTCAACTACTACTAGTTACATGGGGGAAATACTATTATCATATGGTGGTCATCTAGAAATTTTGATCGGTGGAAGACTCCATGATGTCTGCTCCAGCTTCATCTTTGTAGTCATCATCACTTGAATCTGAGTAGGTGTCGTCGATGATGACGTAGTTGTCCGGACGAATGAGGTCTTCTCTCGGAACTGGTCTTCCCATGAAAATTCTGATCTTCTCAACTAGATCGTCATTCTTCTCCAATAGGGTCTTGATTTCCTCCTCATATCCATCGTGTGTGGACTTAAGTTCTTCCTCCAGCTCGAGGATCCTAGTCTTCGCCTTCTTCAACTCGATCATGTCTGCGCACATCTGGTTCTCCTGACCCCGAATGTGCTGGTTTTGCTCCTGGATAAAGGCTGCGACAGATCCATCCTTCCTGGTGCTGATCATCTCCCATTGTTCATCTCGGCGCCCACATATTTGATAGGTGGTATCCTCAAGTTCCTTGTTGTAGATTTCTCCAATGCGTCCCATGGTAATATGAGCTGCCATACTCTTGCCAAGGCTCCAAGTGGGTGCTTCGAAAGAAAACTCTATGGGTTTAGAATTTTGCAAGAACGTTCTTCCTGGAACTCGTACTTGAATCATCCAGCGCTCTTCTTCCGGTAGAGTGGCATTGTACGTCCCAGTGAAGCTTGGTATTCCAATATTTAGGTACCTAGTGACTTCCTTCAAGTGGCGTCCAAAAGGTGTGTCCTCATCTGGTTGTGCAAACTTGGTCTTCATCTCCTTCATCCTAAAGAGTGGAAAAGAAGAGGAGTCAGAAATGAGAAGAGAAGTGTGACCTATGGTTTATCTTAGTGGTCGTGTCCTACACTCAGCGTGTGCTCTGATACCATCTTGTAGCGACCCGACCTCAGATGGTCAAGTCTCTATGCTCAGGTGTCATCCCTGGATCAGTAATGCTGACACCACACAGTACTTCGAAGGATTTATAACAGAGTAGCAATCACACACTTATTACATCGAATGTCTCAAAAGAGAACTTATTACAATAATATGGCTTAAGGCCATCTAATGCGATAACAGCGGAAGGCTTGGAAGATAAAGTGAGTCCATCAACTCCAACGGCATAGCTGAGCTGCACGGCAACGACCTACGAACCTTACTCCTCGTCTGAAAAGTCTGCAACATAATATGTTGCAGCCCGAGAACGGGTCAGCACATGGAATATGCTGGCAATGTAACACAAAAGAGCAATAACAGAATAATGCTACCACTACATGCATATTTGGCTGGTGGAAAGCTCTATGGTTACAATATTTGCGAAAAGCCAATTTTTCCCTACTACAAAGGAATTCAGTTTTAATTTAACTATCATGGTGGTTGAAACATCATTTAAGAAGGTAACCCCAACTCAATGATCCCAATTAGAATACTTAACAACCCAACAAGATTAATTAAGAGTGTTGAGATACATGCGAATACTCAAGTACTAGATACTCAGAATTGTCCATAACCGGGGACACGGCTAACCATGATTAGATTGTACACTCTGCAGAGGTTTGTGCACTTTTCCCCGCAAGACTCGATCGCCTCTGTTGATTCTCGCACTACATGGTGTTTGAGAGACGGATGACTGAGACACAGTCTTTCAGAAGCATTAACTCTCTACTCCGGGCAGACCATACCAAACCTACAAACCCACTACCTGCTAATCCACCTCTTCAAGAGCTTCACGCAACTTACTCAGCTATGCTAGATCCCATAATAGCTTGCGGCTGCACACGGAAGTTTCTAGCATGAATAGACTCAGTTCCCTTTGAGCCTGGGTGGCGGTCCATAGGAGAATCACACGGTAACCCCGGGATTTCCAAAAATAAAACAGGCAATCACTGGATACCCCAGGTGCCTCAATCCACCCAGATGTGTATTAAAGTTGCCACCTTAAGTAAACCATTAATTAACAATCTCACATCTGTCATGGATATCACTCAAACCCAATCCACGTCTACGAGCATAGCATGGCAATATAAGCATAACGTAGAAGTAACTCCCAAGGGTTTGATTATGAACAGGGCAATAGGTTCTACCTCAGCAACTACTTCCCAATACCCACATGTTAAAGGCATCCTAATCATGCAATGTTTGAGGATTGAAACTAATGCATAAAAATTGGGTATGAAAAGAGTATGATCAATGTGTTACTTGCCTTGCTGACGATCCGTGAATCCTAGAGACTCGTAGTAACACGCTTCGCACTCCGGGAATTCTATCGCAAGCAAACAATAACATACATAAGCAACAATCAAAGATGCACAAGTAGAACTCCAAATAAAAGAGCTTGACCGGAGAGTTCAACTTAAGAACTCCGGTTTGCAAAAAGAATCAAATCAAACGAAGCAACAAAACTCAAACGGCAAAGGAAACAACTTCGTTTTACTAATCTGGATCTAAGCCAAATTTTACAGAAGAAAAATCTTGTTTGAGTTGATTATTCGGAAAGAGGGTTTCGAGATGAAACTCCAGGCGCTTGAATCGCTCGATTCCGATAAACGAGCGAAAAGATAAACATGTTTGAATATCGGATCAGAAATCGCGATCGGAATAATCGCGGAATAAATTCGACAAAAAGAAAAACGGTAAACTGCTAAACGAACGAACGTTCGTTAACAGAAACTAAACGGTGAACACGTTCGTTAGAACGAACAGACGAACGGACGTTTGCTAAGTAAATAAACCGAAGAAATAAACCGATCTAAAAAAACGAACTAGGGTTTTCTAAAAAAACCGAAGGGTTTTTTGAAAAAAAAAACGGCGGCGGGGTCGGGTACCTCCGGCGAGGCTTGTCCG
>NC_057798.1:520972596-520989721 GCF_018294505.1 Triticum aestivum | reverse complement strand
CATTCCGCCGAAAGAAAAATTCCTAGAAAAATAAATAAATAACTAAAAATTCCAAAACAAGTTTTCTCCGTCTAAATAAAATATTTAGAACAAGATGAACTTTTCTTGGCCCCTAAAATGCAATTTTAAAACATGCAACATTTTTCTAGGGCAAATAAAAATCCCGAATAAACTTCAATCAATCCAAAAATGATTTTAACATTTTTCCTCTGATATTTCAATTATTTTGGAGAAGTCATATTATCTCCCCTCATTTAATATTTTAAAATGAAATATTTTCAGGAGAGAAAATAATTAAAATCAAATCCTCGTCTTCACTATTTGATAAAAATTTCAAATATGAAAATTAGGAAATCCCTAACTCTCTCCGAAGGTCCTTGAGTTGCTTAGGATCTCGAGGATTGCAAACGAAAAGAAATAAAATATGATATGCATGGATGATCTATGTATAACATGCCAAATTGGAAATTTGGGATGTTACAAAATGGGTGATTATAAAGATGCTCTACAGGTGTCTCCGATGGTGTTTGTTGGGTTGGCATAGATCGAGATTAGGATTTGTCACTCCGTGTTTCGGAGAGGTATCTCTGGGCCCTCTCGGTAATGCACATCACTATAAGCCTTGCAAGCAATGTGACTAATGAGTTAGTCACGGGATGATGCACTACGGAACGAGTAAGGAGACTTGCCGGTAATGAGATTGAACTAGGTATGATGATATCAATGATCGAATCTCGGGCAAGTAACATACCGATGACAAAGGGAACACCGTATGTTGTTATTCGGTTTGACCGATAAAGATCTTTGTAGAATATGTGGGAGCCAATATGAGCATCCAGGTTCCGCTATTGGTTATTGACCGGAGATGAGTCTCGGTCATGTCTACATAGTTCTTGAACCCGTAGGGTCCGCACGCTTAACCTTCGATGACGATCGGTATTATGATTTTATGTGTTTTGATGTACCGAAGGTTGTTCAAAGTCCCGGATGAGATCACGGACATGACGAGGAGTCTTGAAATGGTCGAGACATAAAGATCGATATATTGGAAGCCTATGTTTGGACATCAGAATGGTTCCGGGTGAGTTCGGGCATTTACCGGAGTACCGGGGGGTTACCGGAACCCCCCGGGGAGTATATGGGCCTTATTGGGCCTTAGTGGAAGAGAGGAGGAGGCGGCCAAGGAGGGGACGCCCCCCCCAATCCCAATCCGAATTGGGTGGGGGCCGCCCCCCCCCCTTTCCTTCTCCCTCTCTCCTCCTTCCTTCCTCTCCTACTCCAACTAGGGAAGGGGGGAGTCCTACTCCCGGTGGGAGTAGGACTCCCCTAGGGCGTGCCATAGAGAGGGCCGGCCCCTCCCCTCCTCCACTTCTTTATATACGGGGGAAGGAGGCACCCCATAGACACACAAGTTAATTGTTTAGCCGTGTGCGGTGCCCCCCTCCACCATATTCCACCTCGGTCATATCGTGGTAGTGCTTAGGTGAAGCCGAGCGCCGGTAACTTTATCATCACCGTCTCCACACCGTCGTGCCGATGAAACTCTCCCTCGACCTCAGCTAGAACTATAGTTTGTGGGATGTCACCGAGCTGAACGTGTGCAGATCATGGAGGTGCCGTGCTTTCGGTACTTGATCAGTTGGATCGTGAAGACGTTCGACTACATTAACCGCGTCACTTGACGCTTCCACTTACGGTCTACGAGGGTACATGGACAACACTCTCCCGCTCGTTGTTATGCATCACATAGATCTTGCGTGATCGTAGGAGTTTTTTGAAATTACTGCATTCCCGAACATCCATCTTCTCCTTACGTGCCATCGATGAATAAGAGGCTTGGAAAATCATTGATGAGAAGCCTAGAACTGCACATGCAAGATGGGAATAGAGAGATAAAACATTGCTAAGGAGTTCCAATAGACTATTCAATCATTCATAAAAAAAATTACTACGCATGGCTACCGAGTTATTCATCAAAAGAGAGCACAGAGAGATGTTTTTGCACATGGGTGTTGGCGCACGTAAGGATTGGCTTCATAGGAAGTTTACCATGAAGTATGGGAAGTAGTTGGTTCAGTTACATGGTTTCTTATGTTCTTTGCCTATTCACTATTGGCTAACATGTGTGAGCTATTGAACAATGTTTATGTGTGAGCTATTGAACCATATTTATGTATGCACTTTGAATGATATGTAATGTCGAACCATCATTTGCAATTTTAACGAATTATTGCCACTATCACTGATGCTATTTGGTTTGTTATTGCTACTTGGATGATATTTTGCATCTAATAATGAATGATTATGTATGTGCAGATGTCATCTAACACTAGTAGTGGCGATGGTAGTGATGATAATTAAGAGAAAAATGTGTGTGTGTGTCCATCTGAGCATATACGAGTCTCCTGCTATATTCTTGTGGATTTTGGGGGTTTGTGTATCAAATAGAAGGACCCAAAATCGCTTCACTATCCACCGTAAGTTCCATGAGGTACTACATTGTGTGGTAAGGATGTCTTCTCACTACCTCAAGCCAAAAAGACTCAATTTTTTACACTTTGCGTCAAAGGATTCATGGTGATAAAAGAGCATATCAACACATGAATGGGACTAGAGCTTATATTCCTGAAGACAAGCAAATTAGGTGTATGGAAGAACATGTGCTATCACTTAGAATGTGATGGAAATTTGTGACTTTGATATGCATTTCACATATGCTTCAATTGGATAACCTGGTTCCATGCATGACACAAATGTGCTATTTCATCAAATGCACACGAACAAGGACACCCCCCTCATCCTCCAAAGGGTGAGCATTTATGTTAGTTACAACTCATTTCATCTATGCTACAACTAACATTGATTATTCTCTGTGTTCTTCTTAGACAATTACTATCTTGTAGATGATGGTTGTCCTAAAAGAAATAGATATCTTGCATCGTACAAAGACGAAAGATTCATATCCCCGACTTTCACAGAGGTGTCCCTCCCAATACCCCTAAAGAGAAGTTCAATGGGATCCACTCGTCCAAGCACAATTGCATAGACAGAACCTTTGGAGTGTGGAAGATGAATTGGCGGATTCCACTCAAGATGCCAAGCTACACCATGAAACCCAAAAGATTGTTATTGCTGCTACTATAACATTGCACAATTATGTCCGCTTTCATGATGAAGAAGACATTCACTTTGTTCGGTGTGACAGGGACCCGGACTATGTGCCAACAATTGCAGAATGATACAAGAAATACATTGTTCCTCCAAATGCATCAGATACATTGACTATAGATGATAATGCTACATACATGGATGTGAACTTTAAGTCTAAAATTGGACAGTGCAACTTCTTTGAGAGCGAGAGCGAGAGCGCCTCCTCCCCCAAGCCCACGCCGCTGGCTGCTCCGGCCGTGGCGGCCACCAGCCGCAGCTGCCCCCATCCCCTGGGCAGCCGCCCCCCTCCATGCCCTCCCCCGCCTCTTCCCGGGATCCCGAGTCGCCACCGGCCGGTCTTCAATGCCTCTCCCCTGCAGGTCTGGATCCGTCCATCGGGCCATCCGAGGTGGCTGCCACCCCCTCCCCCTTGGTCGCGCGGGGGGAGGGCTCACTGATACGTCTCCAACGTATCTATAGTTTTTGATTGTTCCATGCTATTATATTACCCGTTTTGGATGTTTATGGGCTTTACTTTACACATTTATATCATTTTTGGGACTAACCTACTAACCGGAGGCCTAGCCCGTATTGCTGTTTTTTTTTGCCTATTTCAGTGTTTTGAAGAAAAGGAATGTCAAACGGAGTCCAAACGGAATGAAACCTTAGCGAGCGTGATTTTTGGAATGAACGTGATCCAGAGGACTTGGAGTGCAAGTCAAGAAGCAGTCGAGGCGGCCACGAGGGTGGAGGGCGCGCCCACCCCTACTGGGCGCGCCCCTATCTCATGGGCCCCTCGGGCGGCCACCGACCTACTTCTTCCTCCTATATATACCCACGTACCTCGAGAACATCAGGGGAGGCGACGAAAAACTATTTCCACCACCATAGCCTTCTGTATCCACGAGATCCCATCTTGGAGCCTTCGTCGGTGCTCCGCCGGAGGGGGAATCAACCATGGAGGGCTTCTAAATCAACACCATAGCCCCTCCGATGAGTTGTGAGTAGTTTACCACAGACCTTCGGGTCCATAGTTATTAGCTAGATGGCTTCTTCTCTCTTTTTGGATCTCAATACCATGTTCTCCTCGATCTTCTTGGAGATCTACTCGATGTAACTATTTTTGCGGTGTGTTTGTCGAGATCCGATGAATTGTGGGTTTATGATCAAGTTTATCTGTGAGAAATATTTGAATCTCCTCTGAATTCTTTTATGTGTGATTAAGTTATCTTTGCAAGTCTCTTCGAATTATCAGTTTGGTTTGGCCTACTAGATTGATGTTTCTTGCAATGGGAGAAGTGCTTAGCTTTGGGTTCAATCTTGCGGTGTCCTTCCCCAGTGACAGCAGGGGCAGCAAGGCACGTATTGTATTGTTGCCATCGAGGATAAAAAGATGGGGCTTATATCATATTGCATGAGTGTATCCCTCTACATCATGTCATCTTTCTTAATGCGTTACTCTGTTCTTTATGGACTTAATACTCTAGATGCATGCTGGATAGCGGTCGATGTGTGGAGTAATAGTAGTAGATGCAGGAAGGAGTCGGTCTACTTATCACGGACGTGATGCCTATATACATGATCATGCCTAGATAATCCCATAATTATTCACTTTTCTATGAATTGCTCGACAGTAATTTGTTCACCCACCGTAATACTTATGCTATCTTGAGAGAAGCCACTAGTGAATCCTATGGCCCCGGGGTCTATCTTTTATCATATAAGCTTTCAATCTACTTTTATTTGCATCTTTACTTTTCCAATCTATATTATAAAATAGGGCCATTTGCATTTCTGTCCCTAACTCGAACCACCTAATCAGATATACCCCTAATTCGAAAGCCTGCTCAAATTTGCCCCTCCGCCGTTTGGTGCCTTTATAGAAATGCCCTTCTGCATCGTTACCGTCTGGTCAAACAACTTTGACCATCCTGAAAAAATAGCAAAAAAATTTAAAAAAATCTAAAATTTTGTGAGGTCGAAGATACTCATGTGCGCAAGGTGCGTGCAAATTTTCATGCTATTTGGACATTCCAGGAGCTCGTGGTGAGGAAAATAGTCAATATGCACGCTTGTGAACAGTAAATTTGAAATAAAATAGCAAGAAAATTCAAAAAAAAATATGAAATTTTTTGGCATCAAAGAGGCTTGGGTGCACAAGGTGCTTGCATGTTTTTGTAATCAAATGACATGCGAGGAGCTCTAGCAAGAAAATACAAAATAGTCATTTTTTCCCAAGTTTTTTCTCGAGCTAAATTTTGTTTTTTTCTCCACAAGCCCCTCCAATGTCCAAACACAACAAAAATTTGCACGTAGCTTCTAGACCGTAGCCTCATTGATGCCAATTTTTTCATATTTTTTTGAATTTTCTTGCTATTTTTTTGAATTTACTCTTCACACGCTTACATATTTATTTCTTTTCCTTTGACACGAGCTCCTCGAATGCCCAAACAACATGAAAGTTTGCACACCACCTTGTGAACATGAGTATCTTTGATCTCACAAATTTTCAGATTTTTTAGATTTATTTTGCTATTTTTTTCAGGACGGTCAATGCCCTTTGACCTGCTTTGACCCGACGGTAACGGCACAAAAGGGCATTTCTGTAAGTGCACCTAACGGCGGAGGGGCAAATTTGAGCAGGCTTTGAAACTAGTGGTAAATCTGAGAGTGGGCGCAAATTAGGGGCATAGATGTAAATGTCCCTATAAAATACCAAAAATATATTTATCTTATCATATTATCTCTATCAGATCTCACTTTCGCAAGTGGCCGTGAAGGGATTGACAACCCCTTTATTGCATTGGTTGCGAATTCTTTGTTTGTTTGTGTAGGTGCGTGAGACTTTTGAGGAGCCTCCTACTGGATTGATACCTTGGTTCTCAAAAACTGAGGGAAATACTTACGCTACTATTGCTGCATCACCCTTTCCTCTTCAAGGAAAACCACCGCAAACTCAAGACGTAGCAACAAGAATTTTTGGCGCCGTTGCCGGGGAGGTCTTCGCTCAAGTCAAGACATACCAAGTACCCATCACAAACTCATCTCCCTCACATTTACATTATTTGCCATTTGCCTCTCGTTTTCCTCTCCCCCACTTCACCCTTGCCGTTTTATTTGCCCTCTCTTTCCCAATCTCCTCTCTCTCTTTCGCTTGACTTTTTCTGCTTGCTCGTGTGTTAGATCGTCTACCTTGTCATAATGGCTAGTCCTCCTATCGTTGTTATTACTCCCGAACATGAAATTCTTAATTTTAAGCAAAGGGAGGGAGAAAATTTAAAAGATGCTTGGCATAGAATTTGCAATGCTCAAAATAAATCCACTAGGAGGCTTTCTACTTCCGTTCTTCTTCGCAATTTTTATGTAGGTATTACTCCTTGGAATAGATGTATTCTTGATACGGAGGGGATTTCTTGAGTAGCCATACGTTTGATGCTTATAATGCTATGTTAGATTTGTTTGGCCCACCACCTCTTTTGGTTAATGGAACTGTTTTAACTTTGGAACATGTGATGCAAAGGCTTGAAATTATTGAAAATAAAGTTGCCACTGTTGAATTGATTGAAATTTTGGATAAAAAGATTCATAATCAAATTACCCAATATGTATCTAGGGTTGGAGTTACTTTGAATTTTTTTAAAGAGAAAGAACCTATAGTTAATAAAAGAATAGATCTAGATTCTACGAGAACCGGTAAACTTGAGGATATCATTACCAATTTAGGGTCGGCATTTTCTTCCGTTAAAAACACTCCAAATCCTCCTACCCAAACTGCCAAATTGATCTATGTTCCTAAAAATAAGGGTGAATCTTCCAGTAAAGGGAATGTGGATCTCAAATCAATAAGTGTTCATCCTAATTGTCTCTCAATCATTAAGGAACCTTTTGCTACAAATGAATTTCTTGAATTCTTGCCTAAGGGTTTAATCATTGCTAAAAAGGGAGAAACCCCTAAAGATTATAAGTGCTCTACTGAGGAATTGAGTGCCAAAGATGGCACTACTTAGATCTATATCCTCACTTTTATGGGCGTTAAACGACAGCGCTAGTTGGGAGGCAACCCAATTTTATTTGTATTTTTTGTTTTTGTTACTGTTTAGTAATAAATTTTGCATCTACCTTCTGTTTAGATGTGTTTTTATGTTTTAATTAGTGTTTGTGCCAAGTAGAACCATGTTGATAGTTAATTTGATTCTGCTGAAAAACAGAAACTTTGCACGCACGAAATTAGTTTTGTTAATTCACAGAAACGTGTTTTTGCGTTGATTCTTTTTGTTGTAGATCAGTAGATAAATTGCCCAGGACTTCCTATTTTGGTAAGATTTTTAAAGTTCCATAAGTATTCAAGAGTTACAGATTGCTACAGACTGTTCTGTTTTTGACAGATTCTATTTTTCGTGTGTTGTTTGCTTATTTTGATGCATCTATGGCTAGTATTAAGTGGTATGAACCATAGAGAACTTGGAATACAGTAGGTTTAACACCAATATAAATAAATAATGAGTTCATTATAGTACCTTATGTGGTGGCTTTTCTTTCTTTCACTAACGGAGCTTATGAGATTTCCTATTGAGTTTTGTGTTGTGAAGTTTTCAAGTTTTGGGTAAAGATTTGATGGACTATGGAATAAGGAGTGGCAAAAGCCTAAGCTTGGGGATGCCAATGGAACCCAAGATATTCAAGAATAGCCAAAAGCCTAAGCCTGGGGATGCCCCCGGAAGGCATCCCCTCTTTCGTCTTAGTTTATCGGTAACTTTACTTGGAGCTATATTTTTATTCGCCACATGATATGTGTTTTGCTTGGAGCGTCTTGTATGATATTAGTCTTTGCTTTTTAGTTTTCCACAATCATACTTTCTGTACACACCTTTTGGGAGAAGCCCACTTGATTAGAATTTATTAGAATACTCTATGTGCTTCACTTATATCTTTTGAGCTAGATAGTATTTGCTCTAGTGCTTCACTTATATCTTTTAGAGCACGGCGGTGGCTTAATTTTGTAAAATTGTTGATATCTCATGCTTCACTTATATTTTTGAGAGTCTCTTAGAACAGCATGGTATTTTCTATGGTTATGAATTTGGTCCTAGAATGATGAGCATTCAAGTTGGGTATAATAAAAACTATCATATAAAGTGCATTAAACACTAGGATCAATTTGATGCTTGATAATTGTTTTGAGATATAAAGGTGGTAATATTAGAGTCATGCTAGTGGATAATTATGAAATTGAGAAATACTTGCGTTGAAGTTGGCAAGTCCCGTAGCACGCACGTAAGGTAGAAGTTGTGTGACAAATTTGTTGCATGAGGTGCTCTTTTGATTGCCTTCCTTATGAGTGGAGGTCGGGATCGCGTGATTGTTAACTCCTACCAACCCTTCCCCTAGGAGCATGCGTAGTAGTACTTTGCTTCGAGGGCAAGTAGACTGTTGCAATAAGTATATGAGTTCTTTATGACTAATGTGAGTCCATGGATATACGCGCACTCACCCTTCCACTTTCCTAGCCTCTATTGTGCCGCGCAACTTTCACCGGTATCATGAACCCATTATTTACCTTCCTCAAAACAGCCACCATACCTACCTATTATGGCATTTCCATAGCCATTCCGAGATATATTGCCATGAAACTTTCCGCTGTTCCATTATTATGACACGCTCCATCATTGTCATATTGCTCTTTGCATGATCATGTAGTTGACATCGTATTTGTGGCAAGGCCACCCTCATAATTTTCATACATGTCGCTCTTGATTCATTGCATATCCCGGTACACCGCCGGAGGCATTCATATAGAGTCATATTTTGTTCTAAGTGTTGAGTTGTAATTCTCGAGTTGTAAATCAATAAAAGTGTGATGATCTTCATTATTAGAGCATTGTCCCAAGTGAGGAAAGGATGATGAAGACTATGATTCCCCCACAAGTTAGGATGAGACTTCGGACTTTGAATAAAAAAAAGAGGCCAAAGAGCCCACCAAATAAAAAAGGGGCCAAATAAAAAAAGTGAAAGGCCAAATGAAAAAATGAAAAAAAATGAGAGAAAAAGAGAGAAGGGACAATGCTACTATCTCTTTTCCACACTTGTGCTTCAAAGTAGCACCATGATCTTCATGATAGAGAGTCTCTTGTGTTGTCATTTTCATATACTAGTGGGAATTTTCATTATAGAACTTGGCTTGTATATTCCAATGATGGGCTTCCTCAAAATGCCCTAGGTCTTCATGAGCAAGCAAGTTGGATGCACACCCACTTAGTTTCTTTTGTTGAGCTTTCATATATTTATTGCTCTAGTGCATCCGTTGCATGGCAATCCCTGCTCACTCACATTGATATCTATTGATGGGCATCTCCACAGCCCGTTGATACGCCTAGTTGATGTGAGACTATCTTCTCCCTTTTTGTCCTCACAACCACCACCATATACCACCATAGTGCTATGTCCATGGCTTGCGCTCATGTATTGCGTAAGAGTTGAAAAAGCTAAAGCGCGTTAAAAAGTATGAACCAATTGCTTGGATGAAACCGGGGTTGTGCATGATGGGAGTATTTTGTGTAATGAAAATGAAGCATGGCCTAACTATATGATTTTGTAGGGATAAGCTTTCTTTGGCTATGCTATTTTGATAGGACATGATTATTTGTTAGTATGCTTCGAAGTATTATTATTTTTATGTTTTATAAGCTTTTATCTTGAATCATTTGGATCTGAACAACCATGCCACAATAAAGAAAATTACATTGAGAATTATGCCAGGTAGCATTCCACATCAAAAATTCTGTTTTTATCATTTACCTACTCGAGGACAAGCAGGAATTAAGCTTGGGGATGCTTGATACGTCTCCAACATATCTATAATTTTTGATTGTTCCATGCTATTATATTACCCGTTTTGGATGTTTATGGGCTTTACTTTACACATTTATATCATTTTTGGGACTAACCTACTAACCGGAGGCCCAGCCCGTATTGCTGTTTTTTTGCCTATTTCAGTGTTTCGAAGAAAAGGAATATCAAACAGAGTCCAAACGGAATGAAACCTTCGGGGGCGTGATTTTTGGAACGAACGTGATCCAGAGGACTTGGAGTGCAAGTCAAGAAGCAGTCGAGGCGGCCACGAGGCTAGAGGGTGCGCCCACCCCTATTGGGCGCGCCCCCTATCTCGTGGGCCCCTCGGTCGGCCACCGACCTACTTCTTCCTCCTATATATACCCACGTACCCCAAGAACATCAGGGGAGGCGATGAAAAACTATTTCCACCACCGTAACCTTCTGTATCCACGAGATCCCATCTTGGCGCCTTCGCCGGCGCTCCGCCGGAGGGGGAATCGACCATGGAGGGCTTCTACATCAACACCATAGCCTCTCCGATGAGTTGTGAGTAGTTTACCACAGACCTTCGGGTCCATAGTTATTAGCTAGATGACTTCTTCTCTCTTTTTGGATCTCAATACCATGTTCTCCTTGATCTTCTTGGAGATCTATTCGATGTAACTCTTTTTGCGGTGTGTCTGTCAAGATCCGATGAATTGTGGGTTTATGATCAAGTTTATCTATGATAAATATTTGAATCTCCTCTGAATTCTTTTGTGTGTGATTAAGTTATCTTTGCAAGTCTCTTCAAATTATCAGTTTGGTTCGGCCTACTAGATTGATCTTTCTTGCAACGGGAGAAGTGCTTAGCTTTGGGTTCAATCTTGCGGTGTCCTTTCCCAGTGACAGTAGGGGCAGCAAGGCACGTATTGTATTGTTGCCACCGAGGATAAAAATATGGGGTTTATATCATATTACATGAGTTTTTCCCTCTACATCATGTCATCTTTCTTAATGTGTTACTCTGTTCTTTATGAACTTAATACTCTAGATGCATGCTGGATAGCGGTCGATGTGTGGAGTAATAGTAGTAGATGCAGGTAGGAGTCGGTCTACTTGTCATGGACGTGATGCCTATATACATGATCATGCCTAGATAATCTCATAATTATTTGCTTTTCTATCAATTGCTCGACAGTAATTTGTTCACCCACCGTGATACTTATGCTATCTTGAGAGAAGCCACTAGTGAAACCTATGGGCCCCGGGTCTATCTTTTATCATATACGCTTTCAATCTACTTTTATTTGCATCTTTACTTTTCCAATCTATATTATAAAATACCAAAAATATATTTATCTTATCATTTTATCTCTATCAGATCTCACTTTCGCAAGTGGCCGTGAAGGGATTGACAACCCCTTTATTGCGTTGGTTGCGAGTTCTTTGTTTGTTTGTGTAGGTGCGTGGGACTTTTGAGGAGCCTCCTACTGGATTGATACCTTGGTTCTCAAAAGCCAAGGGAAATACTTACGCTACTATTGCTGCATCACCCTCTCCTCTTCAAGGAAAACCAACGCAAGCTCAAGATGTAGCACTCGCTGCCGCGAATCGTGCAACGTTGGGCGTTCGCCGAGGACGCTCCCCCTCTGAGTCCGAGAGGCCATGCCCGCCATCCACCGTTTGGGCAACAACGCCTTCGATCCATCATAGTTGCGCCATCTCCCTTGCCAGATCTAGCCCCCAATGACATTGATGATCCCACCAACGACAATCAAGAGGGATGGGAGTTGCACCTTTCCCGCAAGAGCAAGCAGGCCCTCAGAGCCTCAGCGGTCCGTGTGCTTCCCCACCGCGGGGCTCCCCTCGGACCGCGGTCCGATTGCGGCTCCTCCCCGAGGCGCGAGGCCTTCCTGAGCAGATTTAAAGGGCTCTGTTTCCACTGCCTGAGCTCCAGCCACCGCTGTGCCGATTGCCACAATCCACTCCACTGCATCATCTGTAGAAGGCCCGGCCACTACGGCAGAGAGTGCCCCCAGAACACTAGGAATCGGAGAGGCGACGGCTCGGTGCGCGACCGTTTGGGCTCGGGCATTGCCTCGCGTCCGGTTAGCGAGCGCTTTGTCTTCCCCGACCGCTCCGCCACGCCTCCCATGGCCTCCGGCGATGCCCCCGGTGTCGACCATGGGCGCCGGCCCCAATCCAGCCACAAGGTGATCGCATCCACGCCCTCCTTGGAGCAGCAAGTCTTCCTCCTGCAGCAGCATGCGGTGGTGGTGATCGCCGTCAGCAAGGTCCAAGCCTCCAGCCCTTACTCCATCGGCCGGGCCATCGAGAAGGAGTTCCAGATCCCTGCGCACCTCCTCCGCGTCACCAGCCACGACCCTGAAGACTTCTTCATCCACTTCCACCTGCCCGCCCACAAGGACCAGGTCGTGCGCCGGGGCGTGATCCCGGTGGACGGCGTTCAGTTCCTCCTGGAGCCCTGGCGTGAAGACACGCACGCGATGCACGCCACCTGGATGATGCATGTGTGCTTCATCCTCGAGAAGCTGCCCATGCAGCTCTGGACCCTGGAGGGGGCGGTGGACGCGCTCGGCGATTAGGTCATCATCGACCGGCTTGACAGTCGCACTTTTGAGCGGGCTGACACGAAGACTTTCGCTGTCTGGGTGTGGGTGTGGGAGCTGCACCACATCCCCACCAGGGGGACGCTCTGGAAGCACGCGTGGGGTGCGGGCAGGGTGGAGGAGATGCTTGGCTTCTCTCCGCCGAGCCGCGTCGTCGCGCCGCCGCCGACCCTGCTCAGGTGGGACATCTTGGTCCACATCGACCACATCAAGGACTGGTCCCCTCTATCCCCGCGGTCCTCCCACTCGGGACAGAGCGGCCTCCCCTCCTCGGACGACGATGACGACCGCCCATTCCCGCGTCGCCCTCCCGCCGGCGGCTGGATGCACGGGATCGAAGACGGGCGCGTAGTGCAGGACCTGGGCGCGGGTGCGGGCCGTGCCCGCCCCCAGGCGCAGGTGGTGTCAACGGGCTGCAGAGGCATGCCCTTGACGGGCGCCAGGCGCGGTCACGACGGCGAGGGCGGTGGCGGCCAGAGGCGGTCCTAGAAGGACACCCTGCTAGGGCGGGGACGCGGCAAGGAGCACGCCGCGGTAGCCGTCGACCCACCCCCCGAGTGCCAACGCAGCCGCACGCCATGCTTTCGTCACCATCAAGGGGCGCCTCGAGGGCGCCGCAACAGCTCCGACCACCACCCGAAGCACCATGGCAGCGGAATGGCAATGGCCACGTCCAAGTCCCGCAGCGCGGGAAGGGTGCGGGCAGCACCAGGCGCTTTGAGCGCGATCAGTCTTCGAGGACCGCTCCACCCCCAGCCAACCCGCTCCTTGCTCCGCCACCCTGATAACCCACAAGTGTAGGGATAATTGTAGCCTCTTTCGATAAGTAAGAGTGTCGAACCCAACGAGCTAAAGGTAGAACAAATATTCTCTCAAGTCCTATCTGCCACTGATACGACTCTACGCACGCTTAGTGTTTGCTTTACCTAGAACAAGTATGAAACTAGAAGTACTTTGTAGGTGTTGTTGGATAGGTTTGCAAGATAATAAAGAACACGTAAATAAAAAGTAGGGGATGTTTAGATAAACATGCAATAAAGTAAATATAGCGAGTGTGGAAAAGTGGTGGTAGTTGTGAAATTGTCCCTAAGCAATTGACTACTTTACTAGACCGATAGCAAGTTTTATGTGGGAGAGGCATAAGCTAACATACTTTCTCTTCTTGGATCATATGCACTTATGATTGGAACTCTAGCAAGCATCCGCAACTACTAAATATCATTAAGGTAAAACCCAACCATAGCATTAAAGTATCAAGTCCTCTTTATCCCATACGCCACAACCCCCTTACTCGGGTTTATGCTTCTGTCACTCAAGAACCCACTATAAGCGAATCATGAATGTATTGCAACACCCTACAGCAGGAATACCTCACGCTTGCGCGACACGGAGGGCACAATAGGACCGCAACATAACCACAAGCAAATTAAACTAATCATAGCAATTCACCAATCACCGATAGGACAACGAAAATCTACTCAGACATCATAGGATGGCAACACATCATTGGATAATAATATGAAGCATAAAGCACCATGTTCAAGTAGAGGGTACAGTGGGTTGCGGGAGAGTGGACCGCTGAATATAGAAGGGGAGAAGGTGATGGAGATGTTGGTGTAGATCACGGTGATGATGATGGCCCCCGGCGGTGTTCCGGCGCCATCGGAAGCAAGGGGGAGAGAGCCCCCCTTCTTCTTCTTCTTCCTTGACCTTCTCCCTAGATGGGAGAAGGGTTTCCCCTCTAGTCCTTGGCTCCCATGGCGTGGGAGGGGCGAGAGCCCCTCCGAGATTGGATCTGTCTCTCTGTCTCTCTCTATTTCTGCGTTCCCAGATTCTGCCCTCGCACTGTTTCTTTTATATCTGGAGATCCGTAACTCCGATTGGATTGAAACCTTCGCCCAGATATTTTTCCAAAATTTAGCTTTCTTGCGGCCAAAGAAGTGCGTCAACCGCCTTACGAGGGGCCCACGAGGGTCAGGGGCGCGCCTAGTGAAAGTGGGCGCGCGAGCCACCCTCCTGGCCCCCTCGGGCACCGTCTCGCGTTGATTTTACTTCCCAAAAATCATAAATATTCCAAAAATAAGCTCCATCCGTTTTTATCACGTTTGGACTCTGTTTGATATTGGGTTTCTGCGAAACATAAAACATGCAACAAACAGGAACTGGCACTTGGCACTGGATCAATATGTTAGTCCCAAGAATAATATTAAAAGTTGCCAAAAGTATATGAAAGTTGAAGAATATTGGCATGGAACAATCAAAAATTATAGATATGACGGAGACGTATCAGCATCCCCAAGCTTAATTCCTGCTCGTCCTCGAGTAGGTAAATGATAAAAAAGATAATTTTTGATGTGGAATGCTACCTAGCATAATCTTGATCATATATCTAATCATGGCATGAATATTAAGACACGAGTGATTCAAAGCAATAGTCTATCATTTGACATAAAAACAATAATACTTCGAGCATACTAATTAAGCAATCATGTCTTTTCAAAACAACATGGCTAAAGAAAGTTATCCCTACAAAATCATATAGTCTGGCTATGCTCTATCTTCATCACACAAAGTATTTAATCATGCACAACCCCGATGACAAGCCAAGCAATTGTTTCATACTTTTGACGTTCTCAAACCTTTTCAACTTTCACGCAAAACATGAGCGTGAGCCATGGACATAGCACTATAGGTGGAATAGAATATGATGGTGGAGGTTATGTGGAGGAGACAAAAAGGGAGAAAGTCCCACATCGACGCGGCTAATCAACGGGCTATGGAGATGCCCATCAATTGATGTCAATGGGAGGAGTAGGGATTGCCATGCAACAGATGCACTAGAGCTATGAGTGTATGAAAGCTCAAACTGGAAACTAAGTGGGTGTGCATCCAACTTTCTTGCTCATGAAGACCTCGGGCATTTGAGGAAGCCCATCATCGGAATATACAAGCCAAGTGCTATAATGAAAATTCGCACTAGTATATGAAAGTGAACATAGGAGACTCTCTCTATGAAGAACATGGTGCTACTTTGAAGCACAAGTGTGGTAAAAGGATAGTAGCATTGCCCCTTCTCTCTTTTTCTCTCATTTATTTATTTTCTCTTTTTTTGGGCTTCTTTGGCCTTTCTTTTTTTTTCATTAAGTCCGGAGTCTCATCCCGACTTGTGGGGGAATCATAGTCTCCATCATCCTTTCCTCACTGGGGAAATGCTCTAATAATGATGATCATCACACTTTTATTTACTTATAACTCAATATTACAACTCGATATCTAGAACAAAGATATGACTCTATATGAATGCCTTCGGCGGTGTACCTGGATGTGCAATGATCTAGCGTAGCAATGACATCAAAAAACGGACAAGCCATGAAAACATCATGCTAGCTATCTTACGATCATGCAAAGCAATATGACAATGAATGCTCAGGTCATGTATATGATGATGATGGAAGTTGCATGGCAATATATCTCGGAATGGCTATGAAAATGCCATGATAGGTAGGTATGGTGGTTGTTTTGAGGAAGATATAAGGAGGCTTATGTGTGACAGAGTGTATCATATCACGGGGTTTGGATGCACCGGTGAAGTTTGCACCAACTCCAGAGGTGGGAAAGGGCAATGCACGGTACCAAAGAGGCTAGCAATGATGGAAGGGTGAGAGTGCGTATAATCCATGGATTCAACATTAGTCATAAAGAACTCACATACTTATTGCAAAAGTCTGTTAGTCATCAAAGCAAAGTACTACGCGCATGCTCCTAGGGGGACAGATTGGTAGGAAAAGACCATTGCTCGTCCCCGACCGCCACTCATAAGAAAGACAATCAATAAAAAAAACATGCTCCGACTTCATCACATAACGGTTCACCATACGTGCATGCTTCGTGTAACATCCTAAATTTTCAATTTGGAATGTTATACAATAGATCATTATTGCATATCATATTTAATGCATTTTCCTTGATCCTAGAAATTCTACGCAACTTAAGGACCCACGGAGAGAGTTGGGGATTTCGTTATTTTCATTTTGAGTTTTGCTCAAATTCTGAAAATAGGATCATTTGATTTTATTTATTTTATCTTCAACTATTTCAATTATAAAAATATGAGAGAGGGAATAAAATGACTTTCCCAAAATAAAAAAAATATTGAGGATTTAATAAAAAAAATCAAATAAGTGTTTGTTTTGGATTTTCTGTCTATTTTATTTGAATTTAGGAAAAATGCGTGTTTTTCAAAATTGCATTTAGGCCCCAAATAAATGTTCGTATAAACCATCTTGATTTTAGAAGCCGGGGAAAATTTATTTCGGGATTTTTGGAGTCCGTTTAGTATTTCTTTCGTTTGTTTTTCTGCGCGATAATTATTAAAAAAAAAGTCTGAACCGACCTACGGGCCGTAACCGGCCAGCACTCCGCCTGGCCGGGCCTTTATAAGCCGCCAGCCCACCCCGGGGCCGAAACCCTAGCCGCCGCCCGCCGCGAGCCCCGCGCCCGCCGCCGCCGCCTTTTGCCGCCGCCTTTAGCCG
>NC_057798.1:520884551-520972063 GCF_018294505.1 Triticum aestivum | reverse complement strand
GAGCCACCGCCGCCGCCGAGGTTGACCCGCCGCTGGTTTTTCCTAGAAAACCGTTCGGTTTTCGCCGGTTTTCGTTCGTTTTTTTAGATTTGTTTTTTAATTAGATCATTTTTTTCGAGTTTAGGTTATTTAGCGAGCGTTCGCTCATTTAGATCCAGATAACGAACGTTCGTTTGTTAATCTGTTCGTTGTTTTTCTTTTTCTCGGATTTATTCCACAATTTTTCTGATCGCGATTTCTGATCCGAATTTCGTTTTAGTATAACTTTTCGCTCGTTTATCAGAATCAGACGATTCAAGCACCTAGAGTTTCGTCTCGAAACCCTCTTTCCGAATAATCTACTCAAACAAGTTTTTGCTTCTGTAAAATTTGACTTAGGTCCAGATTAGTAAATGAAGCTTGTTTCTTTCGCCGTTTGAGTTTTGTTTCTTCGTTCGATTTGATTCTTTTTGCAAACCGGAGTTCTTAAGTTGAACTTTCTAGTTAGAGTTTTATTTGAGTTTTACCTATGCATTAGAAGAGTACTTATTGTATGCTTGTTTGTTTGTTTGCTTGCGATAGGGTACCCGGATTGCGCCGCTTGCTACTTCGAATCCCTAGGTTTCGCAGATCATCAGCAAGGCAAGTAACACTTTGATCATACTTCTTTATTACCCAGTTTTTATTGCATTATATCAACCCTCAAACAATTGCATGATTAGGATCTGATTAATATGTGGGTTTTGGGAAGTAGATGAGGTAGTACCTATTACCTGTTTTATTATCAAACCTTTGGGAGTTACTTCTGCATTTTCTTATTATGCCATGCTATGCTAGTAGACGTGGATTGGGTGAGTGTATCCATGACTGATGTGAGATTGTTAATTTAATGGTTTATTTAAGGTGACAACTTTAATACACATCTGGGTGGATTGAGGCACTTGGGTATTCCAGGATTGCCTGTTTGTTTTTGGACCGCCACCCAGACTCAAAGGGATCATAAGATTATTCATGCTAGAAACTTCCATGAGGGGGAGTTCCAGGATTGTTCCAGGATTACCTATTTGTTTCAGGGGGAGTTCTTCTATATCTTGCAATCAAATTCCTCAATATCAGTATTTACACTTCATATGTTTATCCCCGTTGAAAACTTAACCTATGTTGTCATCAATCACCAAAAAGGGGGAGTTTGTAAGTGCATCTAGTGCCCCTTAGTGATTTTGGTGTATTGAAGACTTATAGGTTAAGTGACTGATGCGTTTGTTAGTGTACACAGGTCTATAAGTCTATGAGGAGTTTGATATTTACAGAGAAAGTCGACCCCTAAAAATGAAGTTCTTCGATTGAAGACTTTGATATTCTGAAGACTTTCTGAAGACTTTGAAAGTGAAGAAATTGGTGTGACCTTGAAGACTTGGTATTCATTCGAGGAATATGAAGCGTGAAGACTTTTGTTTTCGTAGTTTCATTTTCTCTTTCTTGAGTCATAGGAAACACCGTACTGTTAAAGGGGGTCGAGGAAATACTAAGGAAAAGTTTCCATGTGATGCTCAACTCAAAATCCTACACCTACCAATCCCTTCGAGTGAAGCCATTGGAAATCTCATACAGTTCAGTCAATTTCTTCAGTGACAGAGACGCAGTTCTTCTGGTCACTGAGGACTTTGCTCTGACTGAGGAGTTAGGAATTCGCCAGTGCGAATTGCCTACACAGTGAGGAACATGATAGCCCTGAGGAATTTGAGAGTCAAATTTCCGACCGTTGCTGTGCTGCGCGCCGGCTGTCCAAAATATCTTATCCACCTAACGGTCATATCATTGAAGGGCATTTATGTCTTATCATGTCGGGCTGCTCCCTAGGCTATAAATAGCCACCCCCTACAACCACTAGCTGGTTGGCTGCTCCGAGAGAACTTGACACTTGTCATCTGAGAGCAAACCATCCTCCGAGGACTTTGAGCGAAAATCATCGAGTGAGGAAAATCCCAAAACCAAACCCCCACAAACCCAAAGTGATTGAGCATCACTAAAGAAATTGATCCTGCATGGATCCGACGCTTGTTACCTTTGAAGATTGTGCTTCTTCCAGACGGTTAGGCGTCAAGGTCTAGAGCATCCAAGAGGAATTGTGGATCACCGAGTGACCAAGTCTGTGAAGGTTTGGAAGTCACCTGAAGACTTACCACGAGTGATTGGACGAGGCCTGCGTGGTCTTAGTTCAAGGAGAATACGGTGAGGACTGGGTGTCCTGAGTTGCGGCTCAGAGACTGGGTGTCCGGGACTGCGTGTCCTCGAGTTTAAATACTCAGCCGCTCCAACCAGACGTATAACTGAGACAGCAGTTGGAACTGGTTTACCAAATCATTGTCTTCACCAACTAACCGGTTCTATTTCCTCAACTCTTTCATTTCCTCATTACTGTGTTGTATGTTGTTCATATCTGTGCTTGAAGACTTTGACTGAAGACTTTCACAAATTCCTCAGTTCAATTTCTTCAGTCTGTCCGTCTTCATCTTGTTATCCTGTGTTTACGCTTTCTGTACTCTGTGCTAGTCTTCATTTCATCATGATGACTATGTTTGTATCCTGTTATGTTTACTTCTGAGTACTTATTCCGCTGCAAGTAGTTCTTCGCTAAGGAATTTCCTCACCAGCAAATTCCTCAGTGAAGAATTCATAAAAATCGCCTATTCACCCCCCTCTAGTCGATATAACGCACTTTCAATTGGTATCAGAGCAAGGTACTCCCTTGTTCTGTGTGATTTTGGTTTAACCGCCTGGAGTTTTAGTTATGTCGACCGCAGGTATGATCAAGGTCTTGGTTGGGTGTCCTACCTTTGATGGAACGGACTACCCCTACTGGAAGAACAAGATGCGAATGCATCTTGAGGCAATTGATAACGATCTCTAGTATGTTGTGGAAAATGGTGTCCCCTCTGTCACTCCCTCACTGAACGCTACCGATGTGAAGAGATTCAAACAACTCGATTCTCAAGCGAAGAATATCATATGTGGCCATCTGAGCAAAGGATAGTATGGAAGAGTGAGTGCTTTGGAAACTGCTAAGCTTATCTGGGATAGGCTGTCCAAAGTAAATGAAGGAGTTTCAACTCAGCGTGACTCTCGAGTCGATGTTCTTCGGAATCTCTTCAACCGCTTCAAAAGACTCGACAATGAGAATGTCCAACAAACCTTTGATCGCCTCACTGACATTTCAAATGAGCTTCAAGCCCTCGGTGCCACTGACATCACTGATCATGAAGTCGTGAAGAAACTGTTGAGATCGCTTGATTCCTCATTTGATACTCTGGGACTGATGATACAAGAACGTGCTGACTACAAGTCGCTTGATCCTGCTGATATCCTCGAAAGGCTAAACACTCACGAGTTCCAGCTTGCTGAAAAGAGAGATTTCTATGGTTCAAACTATGGAAAACCACGTGCCCTGAAGGCCAAGGCTGTGTCTGACTCTGAATATGAGGATTCTGGTAGTAGCCTTGGTGACCCTGAAGAACTGAGCTAGGATCTTGCACTGCTTGTGAAGAAATTCCAGAAGTTCACAAGACGTGGTCGCTTTGGAAAATTCTCAAGAGGCAATGATTCCTCATCCAATGACTATAAGAGAAGGCTTTGCCACAAATGCAAGAAGCCTGGTCACTATATTCAAGATTGTCCTCAGTGGGAAAAGGAAATGAAGAAGAAGAAATACAAGGATTACAGTTCTGATGATGCGAAGAAGAAGAAGAAATCGTCAAAATCTTCGTCATCAAAATCCTCGAAGTCTTCATCTCACAAGAAGAGCAGCTCCAAGAAGGCTCGGGCATTCATTGGCAAGGAGATGGACTCTGAAGCTGAATCTGAGGAAAATGATGAAGAGGAGGCGTCTGAAGAATCTGAGTCTGGTGTGGCGAGTCTGGCCGTTGCTACTGCCTTCATCAGCAAGTCCATCTTCAACACTGAAGAAACTGACTCCACCGACAAGCTTGATGAAGACAATGATGGCTACGCTCCCACCTATTGCTTCATGGCGAAAGGTGCTAAGGTACTCAAATACAACTCCTCTGAATCTAGTGAAAATGAATCTGAAGAGGATCTCAAGCCCAGCTACTCTAAACTTGCTAAGATTGCTGTGAAACAACAACGGGCTCTTGAAAAGGTTCAAAACATGCTAGATAAAAGTGACGATATGTTGGGTGAAGAAATGGATCGCACTAAAGCCTTGACTGAAAATCTTCAGAGACTTCAGTCTAAGTTTGATAACCTTCAAGGTCATCATAACGCTCTCTTGTCTGATCATGAGAAACTTTCTTATGAATTTCTTCAAGAAAAGCAAGATCACGAGAAGATTTCTCTTGAATCTCTTCAAAGAAAGGAAGATCTTGAGAAGCTAAGAGTGTGTTATGAAGATCTTCAGAAGGAGCGCGATTCATTACTAGCTCAACAAATTAGCGCTTCTCAGGAAGAATTTGTTCCCCCATGCTTAAAGTGCATTGAACGTGAATCTGCTAATTCTTCACCTGAATGTTCAAATGCTTCAAATGTTACAAATCCTTCATCTGCCTCTGCTATCACTAATTCCTCATCTGAGGACATTGCTAGCATCACTGACCATGCAGGGCTAAAGGAACTGTACATGACAGGCATGTACAAAAGCCTCAAAGGGCATCAGACACTTTGTGATGTGCTCAAAAAGCAGATCCTCAACAAAAACCCTAGGAAAGAGGGTATTGCCTTTGAGAGGAAACTCAATGCTGATGGAACATATTGGAAGCCTGAGAAGTACCCCAAAACCTCATGGGTTGCTGCAAAGGGACCTCCAGTTGATCCATCTAACTTATCTGGCTTTACATGTGAATCTCCTCATTCTTCTGATGAGTCATTTGACTCCAACTATAAACTGTTCAAAAATCAGAATGGTGAAGTATTTGCTAGATATGTTGGCACTAACTGCAGGAACGGTTCCCCTATGAAGAAAATCTGGGTTCCCAAAAGGTGTGTTGAAAGTCTTCAGGTGAATGTCCTCATGACACCACCTGTGAAGAACAGGAACCCCAGATCAAATTCTTCATATGGACCAAATTCTTCATATGGATCCAAGTCCTCATATGGACCAAATTCTTCACATGGATCAAATTCCTCAACTGGACCAAAGTCCTCATATAATTATCATCATGCTAACAACTCTGTCTCGCAGGGTAGAGCTAAGGGTTATGAATATGTGCATTATTCGTCAAACCATTATGTTCATAAGTCCTCAAGGAATTACTCTGCTTATTCATATGCTTACCCTAACCCCTCTTATGTGAAGCGAAATGGCTTGGCATCTTTGCCACCTTTCTCACATGGTGCTCGTAGAATGATGAACGCTTTGCCACCCCTCCAGATGTGGGTGGTGAAGAGAAAGAACTAATCTCTTCTACAGGGTCAGGTCTCCAGACGTGCTCTAACGTCTGAAGAATTTACTAGGGACCTGACGAAAATGCCTGAAAGGACGCAGGCAAATCATGATGAAATGAACTTTCATTTCACACGTCCTCATACTGCTATATCTGTTTACTGCTTGATGAAATTTATCTGATGAACTTGATATCATATTCTTCACTGATGAAGCATATGAGATTGTAAGTTACACTAATTCATCTGCAGGATGATCAACCCAAAACCATTGAATGGGTCCTCGATAGTGGATGTACAAATCACATGACTGGTGACAAGAATCTATTGATGGATGCTCCCTTATCACCATCACCTCTGAAGCATATCATCTTTGCTGACAAAGGCAAAAGTCAGGTATTGGGTCTTGGTAAGGTTGCTATCTCTAAGGATAAGCACATGGACAAAGTCATGCTTGTTGAGTCCTTAGGATACAATCTCATGTCAGTCTCAATGCTTTGTGATCTTGATATGGTTGTTGTCTTCGGCAAATATCGATGTGTTGTGATTATGGAAGCTGACAATTCCAAAGTCTTCAAAGGCTTTAGGAGAGGAGATCTGTATATTGTTGATTTCTCTATAGGACCACAACCAGCCGTATGTCTACTTGCAAAAGCTTCAGAAGGCTGGCTATGGCATCGACGACTTGGTCATGCAGGCATGAGGAATTTGAACACGCTTGCGAAGAAGAAGCATGTCATTGGCATTGAGAATGTCAAATTCCTCAAGGATCACTTATGTGGAGCATGTGAAGCTGGAAAAATGACCAAGGCCAAGCATCCAGCGAAGACTATCATGACCACTACCCGTCCATTCGAATTGCTTCACATGGACCTCTTCGGACCTAATCATTACTCAGCAGTCACTAATGATGCATCTCTATATGGTTTTGTCATTGTTGATGATTATTCTCGATATACATGGGTACACATTGTTACTTACAAACATGAAGTGCAGGAAGTCTTCAAACGATTTTCCTCGAGGGCTTCAACCAACTTTGGTGTGAAGATCAAGCATATTAGAAGTGACAATGGAACTGAGTTCAAGAATTCCGGTCTTGATGCCTATCTTGATGAACTTGGTATTACTCATGAGTTATCTGCTCCCTATACTCCTCAGCAGAATGGCGTCGTGGAGCGCAAGAACAGAACTCTTGTTGAGATGGCTCGCACTATGCTTGGTGAATACAAAACACCTCAGCGCTTTTGGAGTGATGCAATTGATACTGCTTGCCACATCATCAACAGAGTATATCTTCACAAATTCTTCAAGAAGACTGCGTATGAACTCCTCACTGACAAGAAACCCAATGTGAGTTATTTCAAAGTCTTCGGTGCTAAATGTTGGATTAGAGATCCTCACCATAACTCTAAATTTGCACCAAAAGCACATGAAGGTTTTATGCTTGGTTACGGAAAGGACTCGCACACCTACAGAGTCTTCAACATTGTTCTTCACAAGATTGTTGACACTGTAGATGTGCGGTTCGATGAAACTAATGGCTCGCAAAGAGAGCACCTACCTTCTGTGTTAGATGAACCAGCACCTGAAGATGCTATCAAGCTCAAGGCAACTGAGGATGTCATTCCAACTGAAGAATCTGCTGAAGAATTCATTCCTGTTCATGAAGAACGTCGAGCTGATGCACCTGAAGAACATGATGAGGAAAATGGTGCTGAAGAAAATGCTAATCAAAATCCTCAATGACAACCAACTCATCCACACGTTGCAAAAGAAGTGCAAGTGGAGAAGATCATCGATGACATTAGCGCACCAGGTCCTCTCACACGCTCAAAAGCATCACATTTATCTAACTTTTGTGGGCACTATGCTTTTGTCTCTATCACAGAGCCCACTAAGGTAGATGAAGCATTTCTGGAGCCGGAGTGGATTCAGGCTATGCAAGAAGAATTACATCAGTTCGAGCTGAACAATGTCTGGGAATTGGTCAATCGCCCAGATCCTCGCAAGCATAATATCATTGGCACAAAGTGGATCTACCGCAACAAGCAAGATGAAAATGGCCTTGTGGTGAGGAATAAGGCACGACTAGTAGCTCAAGGCTACACACAGGAGAAATACCTCAAAGATGTACTGAGGAAATTCGGCATGCAAGATTGCAAAGGCGTCAAAATTCCTATGCCCACAAATGGCCATCTATGCACTGATGAAAATGGTATTGACTTCGATCACAAGGTATACCGCTCCATGATTGGTTCCTTATTGTAATTATGTGCATCTAGGCCAGATATAATGCTTAGTGTTTGCATGTGTGCCCGATTTCAAGCTGCACCGAAGGAATCACACCATAAGGCTGTGAAGCATATTCTTCGATATCTAGCTCACACACCAACACTAGGATTATGGTACCCCAAGGGCTCTGCTTTTGATCTCATTGGATATTCTGACTCTGACTATGCTGGTGATCGTGTGGACCGCAAGTCAACATCTGGCACTTGTCATTTCCTCGGACGATCTTTGGTCTGTTGGTCCTCGAAGAAACAGAACTGCGTATCACTGTCTACTGCTGAAGCTGAATACATTGCTGCTGGCTCATGTTGTGCTCAAGTGCTTTGGATGAAGCAAACCCTCAAGGACTATGGCGTCAACGTGAAGAATGTGCCTCTCCTCTGCGACAATGAGAGTGCCATCAAGATTGCTCACAATCCAGTTCAGCACTCGAAGACTAAGCACATCCAGATTCGTCATCATTTTCTTTGTGATCATGTGTTGAAGGGCGACATCTCCATCGAGCATGTGAAGACTGAAGAACAGCTAGCTGATATCTTCACCAAGCCCTTGGACGAAAAGAGATTTAGCAAGTTGCGGTGTGAGCTAAATATCTTAGAATCTTCAAATGTTCTTTGAAAAGGACACACATCCTAACCCTTATGCAGAATTGATGACTTAGATGTGCAACACATGAAGAAACATTTTTCTTCAATCAATGAAGAATAACACTCTAAGTGTGAAGAAATTAATGAAGAATTTGATTCTCAGAACCCTACGACAATTGTACGCGGTGTCTGAAATCATCATTCTTATACGGTGGGTCACGCCACCACAAAAAGTTGAAAATCTTCAATTTGAGTTTTTCCTCATTTTTGAAATTCTTCAGTTTTTCAAATTCTTCAACTTTGCAAAATCTTCACTGTTTCCGTCGTTTTTCTTCATTGGCTATATATATATATATATATATATATATATATATATATATATATATGAGTTTATGTCCTCTACAGCATTCACTTATTGCTATTTCTTCAAGTTGTGATTTCTGCTAAGTGAATGTGATCGGACCCTTCCCCCTCTATGCTACACTCAACCCAATCTATTCACAAATTCTTCATGTGCGTTCTGATTGAAACTCGTTCAAAGTCTTCACTGTGTCCTTGTCAGCTGAAGAAATTGCGAACGAAACTTTAAAACAAATCTTATCCAGATTTTCGGTTTTACCGCTCAAACCGTTCCGCATCCCACGATACATCATTTTATTCACCCACGATCTTACACGATCTCATCTGCACAGTACGTGGGTGACACATGTCGCGTGAAGAAGAAAGGGCAGGGGCATGTTCGTCCCAAAATCTTCGGGCGAACAGTTTTTACCGTGGCTATAAATACCCCTCTCCCCTTCCTTACTTCATTTACTCCGCTCGGTCGTTGTCTCTCGCTCGAGCTCTCCTCAAACCCTAGCGCCGCCGCTACTCCATCGCCGCCGGTGAGGAAGAGCTTCACTGCCTCGACCTCGTCGCCATCGTACTCGCGTCGGCTGCGGAAATCTTCACTCCGCCGCCTCCGTAGCCGTCTCCCTTTGCCAAGTTAGGGCGTGGGAGATCTAACTTGACGAACTTCATCGCTGTTCATCTCTGTTCGTCGTGTTCTTCAGTTCGGGTAATTAAAAGTCACTTTTATTACTCGCTTTGATTCTCAAACTTTTCTGAAAATCTTCAAAGGTGTTTTATTCTTCAAATCTTCACATATGAACACCTCACACATTGTATGCTCTTGATCCATCTCTCTAAGCACTCATTTCTTCAAGATTCCTCAATTGTGTGGATTTTCGATCTGTACAACTCTGGAACCTAAGACAAGAACGTTTAGTGAAATTCCTCAAGGCTCAACTGGTCAAATTCCTCAAAACTTGTCTTTTCGAAAAATCTTCTGAGAACGCATATGACCTCTCCAAATTCCTCGCACCTACACTCTGTTCACAGGTACTCATGTCCGCTGCTGAATCACTAGGTTCTCATCAACTTAACTCATTTGCAGCGTTCCTCGAAGAAAAACTGCATACTTCTTCAGAGTGCTCAATTGTTCAAATTCCTCATCTGAAGAAAATGGCTGAAGGAAAGAGACCGCAGAAAGGAGGAAAGAAACCGGAGGTCATGACTGCTTTCGAGATCCCTGATGAAATATACAAGGATTATTGCACACCTGATGAAGCCAAGTTTGGCAAAGAAAACAAGAATCAGCGCAAGGTGCGCATTCAGAGGATTGAACGAAGATGGGCACGAGAATGGAGGGAATATCGATATGTTACTCCAAAGTACATGAAGAAATTCGCCTTAAATCCTCCATGCCCAAGAGCTCCATTGGCACCTGGCCAAGTCGCTGATCCCACTAGCATCAAAAGTGGTGAAGACTTTCCTGAAGAATGGGCTAGGCGCCAAGCAAAATTGGCAAGACAAGCCAAGAGGCAGTGAGGAAATTCAATGAGGCTTCTGCTGCTGCTGCTGCCGCTGAGACCTCGGTCAAGCCGAGGAAATCAATGCCGAAGAAGCCTGCTCGCAAGCCAAGTGCTTCACCATCAGCGCCCTCACGGCCAAGTTCCTCAGCCGCGCCCTCACGGCAAATTCCTCAGACTACTGCTGCTCCACCAAAGTCCTCAGCAGCTCCCTCCAAGTCCTCAACTCCTGTGCATCTGGCTACATGTCAAAGGACTCAGGGTTTCTCAATTGCTTCTGGTGTCTCAGCAAGTTCCTCAGCTGCACCAATGTCCTCATCAGGCCCCACTCTGCTGAAGACAAAAGCAATAGCTGGACGCGGTCCTCGGCCAAGTCCAAGAAAGAAACAGGTTGCTTTCCAAGTGCCCTCTGATGATGAGGCTTCTGATGAAGAACTTGCAGAAATCATCAGAGACAGACAAGCAAAGGCCGCCAGAGCCAAAGGAACACCTGTGCCCCTACTTCTGGATCCGAAGAAGATCCTTGACTATATTGACTTATGGCATAAGGATCCAAACACTCCAATGCCTGATCTGCCTCTAACTCCTGGTCAAAGTCATATGCTGACCCATTTCATCTCTCAAGAGAAATGGAAGTTTGAAAAGGCTCGTGAGATAAAGAGAGCACAAGCTAGAAAGGAGAAGCTTCTGAAGAAGAACGTTGTCAGACTGACACCTGAAGAACTTCTCAAGGCTCAATCTGAGATCCAAGCCCTCAGCAAAGATTTCGATGCATACAATGCTGATTGGCAAGGAGCCAAAGTGAGATTCGTCAATTTGACGAAGAAAATGACAACTGTTGCAGCCCCATCGCAACAAGAAAATCCTCAGGCTGCAGAATCTGCTCAGCCTGCTGAAGAACATGCCAACACTGCTGATGACTTTCAGCCTGCTGATGAGAATACAAGTTCCAGGGCTGATGACTCCATCCCAGCCGCTGAAGAAATTCCCAGGGCATCCACTAGTGGTGTGCCTGAAGAAACTGAAGAGATCAGGGCAACTGCACCAGTTGTGCCTGAAGAAAATGAACCACAGTCCTCAGCTCCTCCTGCACCAACACCAACTCCAATTCTTCCTTCTGCTTATGAAGTGAAGAAGACCAAGGCTGCAGAGCGAGCTGCAGTGAAGAAAAGGAAGGCATCAGCTGC
The DNA here is from genome assembly GCF_018294505.1 of Triticum aestivum. Lineage (NCBI taxonomy): Eukaryota > Viridiplantae > Streptophyta > Magnoliopsida > Poales > Poaceae > Triticum > Triticum aestivum. Next base: position 520,960,777 of record NC_057798.1, on the reverse strand, counting down.
GTCAAATTCTTCGGCCGCGAAGAAAATGAAGCCAATGACCAGCTCGCTTGAAAATCCTATTGATGCCATTCCGATTTCCTCCATGTCATCCAAGGAAATTGTTCCTTATGGAGAAGACTACAAGATCCCAAGCGGATCTGATGAAGAAAATCATTCTGTTGCTACCTCAGAGCAGTTTGATGAAGAAATTGAAGTGGAAACATTCCCTTCAACGCCAGTCGTTTCCTCACCTATGCCTCAGTTCACAGCTGAAGAGGCTGGTGTTGAGGAAATTGAAAAAGAAGATGAAGATGTGGATATTGGATGCACTACACCAGTGATGAACGATGACTTTTGGGAAAGTCAGCATCCCAATACTCCTCTCTTCACTCCTATTCAACAAATTCCTCAGTCCCCGGCTACAACTGTTCAAATGGGCTCTGAAGAAACTCATCCCACATCGTCTGTTCATGAAGAAATTCCAGCCGCTAGTGCTGAAGAACCTGCTGCTGCTGATCCCCAAACTGCACAAGAAGAGGAACCAGAAATTCCTCAGCCTGAAGCACCTGAGATCGTCATTCCTGAGGTTGTGCTGCAAATCACTGACACTCCTCTGCCCAAACCGAAGAATCCGTTCTCTAGCAAGCAAAAATTCAAGGCTGAAGACTTCTTTTCTGAGCATGTGTTCTTCACTGATTACAATCCATATGACTCTGCTCGCATAAGGAAGAGACGTTTCTGGACTGCTACTCAAGCCAACTTCTATTCCTCAGTGCTCTTTGACAAGGACAAAATCTTTGATCATGAACATATTCCTCATGTGGATATGGAATCTCTGCCGTGCTTCGAGCCGGTCCTCCGAGTTATTCACGATGCAGGACTACTGAACTTCTGCACTGATATCTGTGATTGGAATGAAGAACTCATTCTTCAGTTCTATGCCACTTTGCATATCACCGGAGATGCTGAAGATGTCAATTCATGGGTGCTGGATTGGATGACCGAAAACACTCACTATAAGGCACCAGCAACTGAATTGCTTCGTGTCCTTCCTCTTGATCCTCCCCATGCCAGTGCACGTTGCATCTACAATGACCACGAACTGACAAATCATTATATGCAAGTGCTCATGAAGCCTTTGAAGCCAGGGCAGGCCCCACGAACCAAATTCCTCGTCAAGGAATTGCTATATGTGCCTCGGACTGTCTATCGCATCCTGACGAAGACAATGAGTCCTATCAAAGGCCACGACTCAAATGATGAAGATGTCGTTGGCATCATGAAGAACATGCTTTTCAACATCATTCATGGCGTTCCCGTCAACTTCCATGATTTCTTCATGAGGACTCTGGCTAATGTTGCTATGTCACCTTTTGAGCTGAAGCCCTATGCGCCTTGGATTATGAGATTCATAAGGGCAAGATCTTCACTGAATTACAAGGCTGACACTCTGAACCATGGTAGCTACTTGCCGCCCATTGAAGTCCTCAAGCGACCAGTTTCATCATCTGATGATAAGGGCAAGGCAGCTGCTGTGATCGATGAAGGCACTCGTCCATTGGATGGTCAATTCCGTCTAGCTACATCTTACTCCACCAATGACGATTCTGCAACACATGACACTGCCGCAAATACATCAGCCAAGCAAAAGCCTCAAGCAACAGCACCCAGGGTGATGACTGACCGTGAGTTACTCCTCAGTCTTCATCAGAAGGTTGATCGCAATCACAAATGGGTGAAGCGTCAGTTTGCTGCAATTCTTCACAACATGACCTCAACCCATAATGCAGTGAAGAAAAATCAGTATCACCTTCATGAAACCCTCAACCGCACCTGGGCTGTTCTCACTCATGTATATTCCGCGGAAGAACTGAAGACTATGGGTCTCCAGGAAGCATTTGACTGGTCTGCACCACCTCCGAAGAAATTCAAGAGAGTCAAAGTTCCTGATCTGGTGGCCAGTTCTTATTCTTCATCACGTGAAACTGATGAACATGAAGATTTGGACGACACTGCGGCAGGCCCTACTTCAACGAACAACCCCGACAATGCTGGCGCTCCTCCATCGACTTGAAATTCTTCAGGGGCGTTAGTCCTCAGTTTCGATCCTTTTGGTCATTTGATGACAAAGGGGGAGAAATCTGAGTTAGTCTTCAAGCGGGTTTATATTATGGGCGTTTTGTTAAGTTACAACTCTCGTTCTTCCGAAACTTTTATTGGATCGAGTTGTAATCTTAAATCCGATGGTGCCCTGATACTTTTGGACGGTGCATTGTGCTCTGACTTGATGCACTGTGCTCTGATACTTTTGATGTGTTATTCTGCATGCTTATTCCTCGTTAATATTATTGCACGCATGCTGAATCTCATCAGGCACCATATTTCATCATGCATTTCAAATTCTTCATATTATATATCAAATGCGTGTATGAATTACAAGATATAGGGGGAGATCTCCATGATTCAATTCTTCAAATGTGCATTGCCTCAAAAGCAAATTCCTCACTATGCACATATTCAGGGGGAGTTCTTCTATATCTTGCAATCAAATTCCTCAATATCAGTATTTACACTTCATATGTTTATCCCCGTTGAAAACTTAACCTATGTTGTCATCAATCACCAAAAAGGGGGAGATTGTAAGTGCATCTAGTGCCCCTTAGTGATTTTGGTGTATTGAAGACTTATAGGTTAAGTGACTGATGCGTTTGTGAGTGTACACAGGTCTATAAGTCTATGAGGAGTTTGATATTTACAGAGAAAGTCGACCCCTAAAAATGAAGTTCTTCGACTGAAGACTTTGATATTCTGAAGACTTTCTGAAGACTTTGAAAGTGAAGAAATTGGTGTGACCTTGAAGACTTGGTATTCATTCGAGGAATATGAAGCGTGAAGACTTTTGTTTTCGTAGTTTCATTTTCTCTTTCTTGAGTCATAGGAAACACCGTACTGTTAAAGGGGGTCGAGGAAATACTAAGGAAAAATTTCCATGTGATGCTCAACTCAAAATCCTACACCTACCAATCCCTTCGAGTGAAGCCATTGGAAATCTCATACAGTTCAGTCAATTTCTTCAGTGACAGAGACGCAGTTCTTCTGGTCACTGAGGACTTTGCTCTGACTGAGGAGTTAGGAATTCGCCAGTGCGAATTGCCTACACAGTGAGGAACATGATAGCCCTGAGGAATTTGAGAGTCAAATTTCCGACCGTTGCTGTGCTGCGCGCCGGCTGTCCAAAATATCTTATCCACCTAACGGTCATATCATTGAAGGGCATTTATGTCTTATCATGTCGGGCTGCTCCCTAGGCTATAAATAGCCGCCCCCTACAACCACTAGCTGGTTGGCTGCTCCGAGAGAACTTGACACTTGTCATCTGAGAGCAACCCATCCTCCGAGGACTTTGAGCGAAAATCATCAAGTGAGGAAAATCCCAAAACCAAACCCCCACAAACCCAAAGTGATTGAGCATCACTGAAGAAATTGATCCTGCGTGGATCCGACGCTTGTTACCTTTGAAGACTGTGCTTCTTCCAGACGGTTAGGCGTCAAGGTCTAGAGCATCCAAGAGGAATTGTGGATCGCCGAGTGACCAAGTCTGTGAAGGTTTGGAAGTCACCTGAAGACTTACCACGAGTGATTGGACGAGGCCTGCGTGGTCTTAGTTCAAGGAGAATACGGTGAGGACTGGGTGTCCTGAGTTGCGGCTCAGAGACTGGGTGTCCGGGACTGCGTGTCCTCGAGTTTAAATACTCAGCCGCTCCAACCAGACGTACAACTGAGACAGCAGTTGGAACTGGTTTACCAAATCATTGTCTTCACCAACTAACCGGTTCTATTTCCTCAACTCTTTCATTTCCTCATTACTGTGTTGTATGTTGTTCATATCTGTGCTTGAAGACTTTGACTGAAGACTTTCACAAATTCCTCAGTTCAATTTCTTCAGTCTGTCCGTCTTCATCTTGTTATCCTGTGTTTACGCTTTCTGTACTCTGTGCTAGTCTTCATTTCATCATGATGACTATGTTTGTATCCTGTTATGTTTACTTCTGAGTACTTATTCCGCTGCAAGTAGTTCTTCGCTAAGGAATTTCCTCACCAGCAAATTCCTCAGTGAAGAATTCATAAAAATCGCCTATTCACCCCCCCTCTAGTCGATATAACGCACTTTCAGATGGACTCACTTATCTTCCAAGCCTTCCGCTGTTATCGTTATTAGATGGCCTTAAGCCATATTTATTGTATTAAGTTCTCTTTGGAGACATTCGATGTAATAAGTGTGTGATTGCTACTCTATTATAAATCCTTCGAGTACTGTGCGTGTCAGCATTACTGATCCAGGGATGACACTGATGCACAGAGATCAGACTGTTTGAGGTCTGGTCGCTACAAGATGGTATCAGAGCACACGCTGACTGTAGGACACGACCACTAAGCAAAAGCCATAGATCACTACTCTCTCTTCTCATTTCTGACTCCTCATCTTTTCTACTCTTTTAGGATGACAGATGCAAGGAACAAGTTCATGCAACCGGATGAAGATACACCCTTTGGACGACACCTGAAGGAAGCTACCAAGTACATGAAGATCAGATTACCAAGCTTCACCGGGACTTACAATGCCACTTTACCTGAAGAGGAGCGCTGGATGATTCAAGTTCAAGTTCCAGGAAGGACGTTCATGCCCGTCACTGAGCCCATAGAGTTTTCCTTTGATGCACCAACCTGGAGCCTAGGAAAGAGCATGGCAGCCCACATTACCATGGGACGTATTGGAGAAGTTTATCACAGGGAACTAAAGGATACTACTTATCAGATTTGTGGGCGTCGAGATGAGCAATGGGAGATGATCAGCACCAGGAAGGACATATCAATTGCAGCTTTCATCCAGGAGTTAAACCAGCATATTCGACGCCAGGAGAACCAGATGTGTGGAGGCATGATGGATCTGAAGAAGGCCATGACCAAGATCACGGAACTGGAGGAAGAACTCAAGTCTATAGGCGATGGATATGAGGAGGAGATAGCAACGCTAGTCGAGAAGAATGAAGATCTGAAGAAGAAGCTAAAAGTGTTCATGGGATTTCCAGCTACTGGAGAAGACGAAGATTGCACTTGTCTTGAGAACTACAGCATCATTGACGACACCGACTCGAACCCGGATGATAGTGGTGATGACTATGTTGATGAAGCTGGAGCAGATATCATGGAGTCTTCATCGGAGCAGTTTTTCTAGTAGACCACCATAACAGTAGTAGTATTCCCTCCATGTATCTAGATTAGTCCGAGCACTCTTGTAACGATAGGTAGACCGTTGTATGCCCTTGCTTGTTTAAATGAAGTGATTTGATTGCAGTTTGTCTCATGTGCATATGGGTAGTGTTTTTCCCTCTAGGCCTCATTCTATTCTGTATTCTCATCTTTTCTAAACCCTCAGATGCCTCCGAGACGTGACAACGGATTTGCTTTCCCACCGGAGCTCACCCAGTTGATCCAGCAGCAGAATGCATTGATGCAGATACTAGTCCAGGATCAGAATCAGGGGAACAACAACAACAACAACAACAACAACAACAACAACCCACCACCACCACCTGTTGATCACTTAACCTGTTTCCTTAGGCTGAATCCGCCGGTGTTTTCCAGTAGCACCGAGCCGATTGTTGCAGATGATTGGCTATGCAAGACAGCCAGGGAGTTGACCACTGCAGGATGCACAAATGCGGAGAAGGTGCGGTTTGTCGCACATCAGCTTGAGGGACCCGCAGCATCATGGTGGGAGAATTTCACAGCCACCTATCCAGTAGACACTGTCACATGGGATCAGTTTCAGCAGGCTTTTCATACTGCTCATGTTTCAGCAGGAGCTATGGCCATGAAGAAGCGTGAGTTTTGCAACTTACGCCAGGGAGGACGTACAGTCGGCCAGTACGTGGATGATTTCAGTAAACTAGCACGTTACGCCCCAGATGACGTTGCTACGGATGCAACTAAACAGGAGAAGTTTCTGGAAGGACTAAATGATGACCTGAGCATGCAGTTGATGGTAGCAAGTTTCAACAACTACCAGGAGTTGGTAGACTGTGCTCTCATGATTTAAGGAAAACAACAGCAGATTGAAAACCACAAGAGGAAGTATGGACAAGGGAAGTACAATTCTGGAGCTCAGCAGAAGCCACGTTTTACCCCGAAGTCGGGAGGATAGTTCCAGCATACCCATGGAGGAGGTAGCTCGCACAATCATAATGGTTCCAAGAATGGTAATGGGAATGGAGGAAGTAGTAGCCAGAACCGTACCAACCACTCAACACCAGCCAAGAAAGATCTGAGTCAAGTCACTTGTTTTAAGTGCCAGAAGACTGGACATTACGCCAATGAATGTCCTGAAGGCCAGAATGGGAATGGTAATGGAAGCTCTGGGAAGAAGCCGAACCCTTTCAACAGAGGACAAGTGAACCACGTTAGCGTGGAGGAGGTTGAAGCCCAGCCAGATGCAGTAATAGGTAAGTTTTTGGTTAAGTCATTTACTGCACCGTTCTTTTTGATACGGGTGCATCGCATTCATACATATCAAGGGGATTTGTGGATAAGTATAGACTGCCCACCAAGGTTCTAGGAACACCCATGCTAGTAACCTCACCCGGAGCAGAGTATATGGCCAGTCGAGGATGTTTTCAAGTGTCGTTGAGTATAGGCAAGCATGTTTTCCCCTCAGACTTAATCATTTTGGAATCTCAAGGTTTGGATGTGATTCTGGGTATGGATTGGCTATCGATGTATGGAGGAAACATCGATTGCGATAGTAAGTCGATTTTGCTTACTACCCCAGAAGGGAAAAGGATAAGGTATGTATCAAGGCATGAGCCGAAGAAGATGCACGTAAATTCCTTATCAGAAGTTGTGCAGGAGGAAGTACCAGTAGTGAAGGATTTTCCTAACGTATTTCCAGAGGAGTTGCCAGGCATGCCACCGGATAGAGACATTGAGTTTTTGATTGAGCTTTTGCCAGGCACAGGACCGATATCCAAGAGACCATATAGGATGCCAGCAAAAGATTTGGAGGAGATTAAAAGTCAGATTAAGGAGTTACAGGATAAAGGCTACATTCGCCCAAGTTCTTCGCCTTGGGGATCACCAGTACTTCTAGTGGAGAAGAAGGACGGATCATTAAGGATGGTTGTTGATTATCGAGGATTGAATGCAGTAACCATCAAGAACAAGTACCCACTTCTGATGATCAATGATCTGTTTGACCGACTGCAAGGAGCAAAGGTATTTTCCAAGATCGATTTGCGATCAGGATACCATCAGTTAAAGATTCGGGAGTAGGATATACCTAAGACGGCTTTTACCACCAGGTATGGGCTGTACGAGTATACCGTTATGTCATTTGGTCTGACTAACGTACCTGCCTATTTCATGAACATGATGAACAAAATATTTATGGAGTTCCTGTATAAGTTCGTTGTGGTGTTCATTGATGATATTTTGGTCTACTCAAAGAACGAAGAGGAGCATAAGGAGCATTTGCGTTTGGTATTGGAGAAACTCAGAGAACATCAGTTATATGCCAAGTTCAGCCAATGTGAATTTTGGTTAAAGGAGGTTGGATTTCTCGGACATGTTATATCCGGAGAGGGTATAGCAGTAGACCCCACCAAGGTTGTTACCATGACAAATTGGGTAGCACCAATGACAGTTGGAGAGATCAGGAGTTTTCTTGGACTGGCAGGATACTACCGGAGATTCATTGAGAATTTTTCAAGGGTTGCAAAGCCCATGACGGAGTTGTTGAAGAAGGATACCAAGTTCATTTGGACTGAGGAATGTGAGGCCACTTTTCAAGAATTGAAGAAACGTTTGGTTACCTCGCCAGTGTTGATTTTGCCAGATCAGACCAAGGATTACGAGGTGTATTGCGACGCTTCACGTCGAGGACTTGGAGTAGTGCTTATGCAGGAGGGGAGAGTTGTTTCGTATGCTTCACGACAGCTTAAACCACATGAGTTGAATTATGCCACGCATGATTTGGAGTTAGCAGCCATAGTGCATGCATTGAAGACATGGAGACATTTTCTTATCGAAAACCATTGTGAGGTGTACACGGATCACAAGAGTTTGAAGTACATTTTCATGCAGAAGGAGTTGAATCTCAGACAAATGAGATGGTTGGAGCTCATCAAGGATTATGACATGAGATTGCAATATCACCCCGGGAAGGCTAACGTAGTAGCCGACACGTTGAGCTGTAAGAGCCATGTCAATACACTCATGACCGCAGGATTGCCAAAGGAGTTAGCCGAGGACCTTTGCGAACTATGTTTAGAGATAGTTCCGAGAGGCTATGTAGCAACATTGGAAATTCAGTCAACTTTGATGGATAAGATCAGGGAAGCTCAGAAGACCGACAAGGAAATTGCTGAGATAAAGGAGAAGATGAGCAAAGGAAAAGCAAAAGGATTTCGCGAGGATGAGCATGATACCTTATGGTTTGAAGACCGTGTTTATGTGCCCAATGACCCCGAGATCAGGAAGTTGATTTTGCAAGAGGCCCATGATTCGCCGTATTCGATTCACCCAGGAAATACCAAGATGTATTTGGATTTGAAGGAGACTTTCTGGTGGACCGGAATGAAGAAGGATATTGCGGAGTATGTAGCAGTTTGTGATGTATGTCAGAGAGTAAAGGCAGAGCATCAGAAGCCAACAGGATTGTTGCAACCATTGCCGATACCCGAATGGAAGTGGGATAAGCTAGGCATGGATTTTATCACAGGATTGCCCATGACTCATTCCGGCTATGACTCGATTTGGGTTGTAGTCGATCGTTTGACTAAGGTAGCACATTTCATTCCAGTAAAGACCACTCATACCAGTGCTAAGTTGGCCAATATATACATGACCAGGATCGTATGTCTGCATGGAGTTCCGAGGAGCATTGTATCAGACAGAGGAACCCAGTTCACCTCAAATTTCTGGAATCAGTTGCACGAAACCTTGGGTACCAGGCTAGAATTCAGTATAGCGTTTCACCCGTAGACAGATGGACAGACCGAGAGGGTCAATCAGATTTTGGAGGATATGCTGAGAGCTTGTGCGCTAGATTATGGATCTAGTTGGGACGACAATTTGCCATATGCAGAGTTCTCCTACAACAACAGTTATCAATCCAGCTTGAAGATGGCCCCTTTCGAAGCCCTATACGGAAGGAGGTGCAGGGCCCCGTTGTCGTGGGATGAAGTTGTAGACCGCCAGTTGTTTGGACCGGATTTGATTAAAGAGTCTGAACGGAAAGTGAAGTTGATTCGCGACAGGCTCAAGGTAGCCCAGTCCAGGCAGAAAAGCTATGCAGATTCTAAACGCAAGGAGACAGTTTACGAAGTCGGGGATAGAGTCTATCTTCGTGTATCTCCACTTCGAGGAGTTAAGCGTTTTGGAGTCAAGGGAAAGTTAGCACCATGTTTTGTGGGACCGTACAAAGTTTTGGAGTGTATGGGAGAAGTTGCCTACAAGTTGGAATTGCCTGAGGGATTGTTAGGAGTTCACGACATGTTCCACGTGTCCCAGTTGAAGAAGTGCCATGCGGAGATGGCTGATATACCACTGAGAGATACAATGCCACTAGAGGCGATTCAGTTGGACAGTGATTTGACCTATGAGGAGAAACCAGTCAAGATTCTTGAGTATGCCAGCCGAGTCACCCGCAGCAAGGTTATCAAGTTCTACAAAGTTCAGTGGAGCCACCACACCGAGAATGAAGCCACCTGGGAGCGAGAGGAAGATTTGCTGAAGGACCACCCTCACCTATTTTCTAGCCAACCCGAATCTCGAGGGCGAGATTCATGTTAAGGGGGGTAGGTTTGTAACATACCAAATTTTCAATTTGGAATGTTATACAATAGATCATTATTGCATATCATATTTTAATGCATTTTCCTTGATCCTAGAAATTCTACGCAACTCAAGGACCCACAGAGAGAGTTGGGGATTTCGTTATTTTCATTTTGAGTTTTGCTCAAATTTTGAAAATAGGATCATTTGATTTTATTTATTTTATCTTCAATTATTTCAATTATAAAAATATGAGAGAGGGAATAAAATGACTTTCCCAAAATAAAGAAATATTGAGGATTTAATAAAAAAATCAAATAAGTGTTTGTTTTGGATTTTCTGTCTATTTTATTTGAATTTAGGAAAAATGCGTGTTTTTAGAAATTGCATTTAGGCCCCAAATAAATGTTCATCTAAACCGGCTTGATTTTAGAAGCCGGGTAAAATTTATTTCGGGATTTTTGGAGTCCGTTTAGTATATCTTTTGTTTGTTTTTCTGCGCGATAATTATTTAAAAAAAAGTCCGAACCGACCTACGGGCCGTAACCGGCCAGGACTCCGCCTGGCCGGGACTTTATAAGCCGTCGGCCCACCCCGGGGCCGAAACCCTAGCCGCCGCCCGCCTCGAGCCCCGCGCCCGCCGTCGCCGCCTTTCGCCCCCGCCGCCGGAGCCCGACACCGCCGCCGTCCGCCGGAGCCGCCGCCGCCGCCGACCGCCGCCGCCGAGGTTGACCCGCCGCCAGTTTTTCCTAGAAAACCGTTCGATTTTCGCCGGTTTTTGTTCGGTTTTTTTAGATTCTTTTTTTATTAGATCGGTTTTTTCGGGTTTAGGTTATTTAGCGAGCGTTCGCTCGTTCGTTCGTTTTAATGAACGTGTTCTTCGTTTAGATCCAGATAACGAACGTTCATTCGTTAATCTGTTCGTCATTTTTTTTTTCTCGGATTTATTCCGCGATTTTTCTGATCGCGATTTCTGATCCGAATTTAATTTTAGTATAACTTTTCGCTCGTTTATCGGAATCAGACGATTCAAGCGCCTAGAGTTTCGTCTCGAAACCCTCTTTCCGAATAATGTACTCAAACAAGTTTTTGCTTCTGTAAAATTTGACTTAGGTCCAGATTAGTAAACAAAGCATGTTTCTTTCGCCGTTTGAGTTTTGTTTCTTCGTTCGATTTGATTCTTTTTGCAAACCGGAGTTCTTAAGTTGAACTTTCTAGTTAGAGTTTTATTTGAGTTTTACCTGTGCATTAGAAGAGTACTTATTGTATGCTTGTTTGTTTGTTTGCTTGCGATAGAGTACCCGGATTGCGCCGCTTGCTGCTTTGAATCCCTAGGTTTCGTGGATCATCAGCAAGGCAAGTAACACTTTGATCATACTTCTTTATTACCCTGTTTTATGCATTAGATCAATCCTCAAACAATTGCATGATTAGGATCTGATTAATATGTGGTTTTTGGGAAGTAGATGAGGTAGTACCTATTACCTGTTTTATTATCAAACCTTTGGGAGTTACTTCTGCGTTTGCTTATTATGCCATGCTATGCTAGTAGACGTGGATTGGGTGAGTGTATCCATGACAGATGTGAGATTGTTAATTAATGGTTTATTTAAGGTGGCAACTTTAATACACATCTGGGTGGATTGAGGTACCTGGGTATTCCAGGATTGCCTGTTTGTTTTTGGACCGCCACCCAGGCTCAAAGGGATCATAAGATTATTCATGCTAGAAACTTCCATGTGCAGCCACATGCTATTATGGGCTCTAGCATAGTTGACTAAGTCGTGCGAACTCTTACAGTGGTAGACTAGCAGATGTAGGGGAAAGTAGGTGTATAGGTCTACCCATCGTAAGGTGCTAGCGCTTCTGAAAGACTATGTCTCGGTCATCCGTTTCTCAAACACCATGTAGTGCGAGAAAACTAACGGAGGAGATCGAGTCATGTGGGGAAAAGTGCGCGGACCTCTGCAGAGTGTATAAACTAATCATGATTAGCCGTGTCCCCGGTTATGGACATCTTGAGTATCTAGTACTTGGATTATCATGTGAATCTCATCATGTTACTCTAATTAATATTGTTGGGTTTGTTTAATGATGATGTTAATTAATTGGGATTGAAAATGTTGTCAACCATTCTCAATGTTTAACAACCACCATGATAGTTAAAAAAAATTATCCCTTTGCAGTAGGGAAAAATTGGCTTTATGCAAAACTGTAACCATAGAGCTTTCCACCAGCCAAATATGCATGTAGTATAGTTTATTCTTTCATTACTCTCTATGTGTTACTTTGCCAGCATATTCGATGTGCTGACCCGTTTTCGGGCTGCAACGTTCATGTTGCAGACTTTTCAGACGACGAGTAAGATGCCTTAGGATCGTGGTTCTATACTCAGTGATGCCGTTGGAGTTGATGGACTCACTTATCTTCCAAGCCTTCCGTTGTTATCGTTATTAGATGGCCTTAAGCCATATTTATTGTAATAAGTTCTCTTTGGAGACATTCGATGTAATAAGTGTGTGATTGCTACTCTGTTATAAATCCTTCGAGTATTGTGCGTGTCAGCATTACTGATCCAGGGATGACACTGATGCATAGAGATCAGACTGTTTGAGGTCTGGTCGCTACACTTCGGGAATCACAAACGTCACCACAAGTATTTCTACTAATCCACAGTCGCCCACTAGCATGACTCTAATATCACCACCTTTATATCGCAAAACTATTGCAAGGAATCAAACATATCATATTCAGCGATCTACAAGTTTATGTAGGATTTTATGACTAACCATGTGAATGACCAATTCCTGTCATCTCTCTAAATGGATATAAGTGAAGCAAGAGAGTTTAATTCTTTCTACAAAATATATGCCCACGCTCTAACAAATATAAGTGAACAAAAGAGCATTCTACAAATGGCAGTTTTATATGTGAAGAGAAACAGGCAATCCAAACTTCAAATGGTATAAGTGAAGCACATGAAGCATTCTATAAAGCTGTAATCAAAAGATTTAAGTGAAGTGCAATGAGCATTCTATAAATCAACCAAGAACTATCTCATACCAGCATGGTGCATAAAAGAAAAGTGAAAACTAAATGAAAAAGACGCTCCAAGACTTGCACATATCACATGAACGAAATGAATCTGAAAACATACTGATACTTGTTGAAGAAAGAGGGGATGCCTTCCGGGGCATCCACAAGCTTAGACTCTTGAGTCTCCTTGAATATTTACTTGGGGTGCCTCGGTCATCCCCAAGCTTGATCTCTTGCCTCTCTTCCTTTTCCTCATATCGAGACCTACTCGATCAAACACTTCATCCACACAAAACTTCAACAGAAAACTCGGTAAGATCCGTTAGTATAATAAAGCAAATCACTACTCTAAGTACTGTAGCAAACCAATTCATATTTTCTTTTTGCATTGTGTCTACTGTAATATAACTTTTTCATGGCTTAATCCACTGATAGAAATTGATAGTTTCATCAAAACAAGCAAACTATGCATCAAAAACAGAATCTGTTAAAAACAGAACAGTCTATAGCAATATGAACATTCACCATACTTCTGGTACCCCAAAAATTCTACCAAAATTAGGAAAAATAAACCATTTGTACATAAAGATAGTGCAAAAGTAATCTGAACCATTTGACGTTTCAGTAAAAAATGTAAAATCGCGCACTACAACTAAAGTTTCTGTCTTGCACCGTACAAACCAACAAGCATTGTAAACATCCTAAAGGCAAACCTTGGCACATTATTTTTATCATACAATGGAATTGTACAAGGGGATAATTATTTTTGATGAATTTTTTTGTAATTAAGATTCACAAAGTTTTCGTGAGCATGAACAAAGTTCAAGGAGCTCTCCCACTTCAACAATGCTTGTCTCTCTCTCACTTTCACTTTCCTTTTTGAAAAGCTCTGGGTCCCCCCCTTTATTTTTTTGTTTTTAGACTATATGAGAGCACTCAAGAGAAGTAAATGACTCTCTAAAACTTCTGGGTTGTCTCCCTGGCAGCGCTTTCTTTAAAGCCATTAAGTTAGGCATATAGTGCTCAAGTAATGGATCCACCCGGATCCCAAGGTATATCAAAGCCAATTTTAATTAACAATGATTTGTATTTTAGTAGTGAGCACAAAGTAACATATATCATGCAACAATAAAGTCTAACTCTCTTCCTATGCATCGGCATGTCATAAAAGAACAATTCATACACACATAGTAAAGGCCAATGCATAGTATAAGCAGTTTCTTGCAATTTTATCATATTGGAAACGTAGAGAGGTGGAGATATAGTTCCTCTCTCATAATAATTGCAAGTAGAAGCAGAAAGCACATGCATATTATATCTATCAAAATCATCATGTGTAGTAGTAGAACGCAACCCATCAATATAATCCTTAATAAGAGCAAACTTCTCCGATGTAGTGTAGTTGGGAGAATTCAAAAAGATAATAGGACTATCATGCGTAGGTGCAATAGCAACAATTTCATGTTTAACATAAGGAACTATAGCAAGTTCATCTCCATAAGCATAATTCATATTGGCATCTTGGCCACAAGCATAGCAAACATCATCAAAAAGGGATATTTCAAGGGAATCGACAGGATCATAACAATCATCATAGCAATCATCCTTCGGTAAGCATGAAGGGAAATTAAACAATGTATGAGTTGAAGAGTTACTCTAATTAGAAGGTGGGAACGGGTAGCTAGTCCGCTCTTCCTCCTTTTGTTCTTCGCTCTCCTCGTCATCTTTTTCATCCAATGAGCTCACAGTTTCATCAATTTCTTCTTCCATAGCTTCCTGCAAAATATTAGTCTCTTCTTGGACAGTGGAGAAGTCCTCAATATATGGTTTAACATAGGCATTAGAAGCATAATTATCATAACAATATTCAAGTATGGCAAAATTTTCAGATTTGTAAAGAGTGGCATCATACTTTTCAATCAAAGAAGCAATTTCATAAGCACCCTTAAAAGCAACAAATTATTCAATTTGTTGAACATCATAGTAATTATAAACACCCTTAGCATACGAAGATACTATTCCATTATCACTAAACTCACATTGGTAGGGAAGGTGTTCCTTAGGGTTTTCAGAACAACAAGTAACATCATATATTTCACATAAATTCCAAGCATAGCATTGCAAACAATGAATTTGATCCAGTAGAAGTTTCCCTTTTTCAGATATACGGTGTCGCACATAACAAGCATGCTCATCTAAAGATTTGCCCTCAACTAAGCTAGTGGGGGTTTCAGCACGAGCACAAAGGGATCGAAGATGATCCAAGTAAAAAGCTTCAGGAGTGCGATAGATTTTGAGTGGTTCTTCAACCATTGGTTCAGTAGGTACAACTAATTTTTTTTGGTATTTTGCGTTTCCTACCCATAACTAAAGATAGAAAACAACTAAGAACAACAAATAAAAATTACTTAGTGATAAAGCAAACAAGCACACACGAGAATATTCACCCCACGCTATGACTCCCCAGCAACGGCGCCAGAAAAAGGTCTTGATAACCCACAAGTGTAGGGGATAACTGTAGCCGCTTTCGATAAGTAAGAGTGTTGAACCCAACGAGGAGCTAAAGGTAGAACAAATATTCTCTCAAGTCCTATCTGCCACTGATACGACTCTACGCACGCTTAGTGTTCGCTTTACCTAGAACAAGTATGAAACTAGAAGTACTTTGTAGGTGTTGTTGGATAGGTTTGCAAGATAATAAAGAACACATAAATAAAAAGTAGGGGCTGTTTAGATAAAGATGCAATAAAGTAAATATAGCGAGTGTGGAAAAGTGGTGGTAGGAGTTGTGAAATTGTCCCTCAGCAATTGACTACTTTACTAGACAGAGTTTTATGTGGGAGAGGCATAAGCTAACATACTTTCTCTTCTTGGATCATATGCACTTATGATTGGAACTCTAGCAAGCATTCGCAACTACTAAAGATCATTAAGGTAAAACCCAACCATAGCATTAAAGTATCAAGTCCTCTTTATCCCATACGCCACAACCCCCTTACTCGGTTGATGCTTCTGTCACTCAAGCAACCCACTATAAGCGAATCATGAATGTATTGCAACACCCTATAGCGGGAATCCCTCACGCTTGCATGACACAGAGGGCACAATAGGACCGCAACATAACCACAAGCAAATTAAACCAATCATAGCAATTCACCAATCACCGATAGGACAACGAAAATCTACTCAGACATCATAGGATGGCAACACATCATTGGATAATAATATGAAGCATAAAGCACCATGTTCAAGTAGAGGGTACAACGGGTTGCGGGAGAGTGGACTGCTGAATATAGAAGGGGAGAAGGTGATGGAGATGTTGGTGTAGATCGCGGTGATGATGATGGCCCCCGGCGGCGTTCCGGCGCCACCGGAAGCAAGGGGGAGAGAGCCCCCCTTCTTCTTCTTCTTCTTCTTCTTCCTTGACCTTCTCCCTAGATGGGAGAAGGGTTTCCCCTCTGGTCCTTGGCTCCCATGGCGTGGGAGGGGCGAAAGCCCCTCCGAGATTTCATCTGTCTCTCTGCCTCTCTCTGTTTATGCGTTCCCAGATTCTACCATGGCACCGTTTCTTTTATATCTGGAGATCCGTAACTCCGATTGGATTGAAACCTTCGACCAGATATTTTTCCAAAAATTAGCTTTCTCACGGCCAAAGAAGGGTGTCAACCGCCTTAAGAGGGACCCACAAGGGTCAGGGCGTGTGGGCCACCCTTGTGGACACCTCCGGCACCGTCTCGCGTTGATTTTACTTCCCAAAAATCATAAATATTCCAAAAATAAGCTCCATCCGTTTTTATCCCGTTTGGACTCCGTTTGATATTGGGTTTCTGCGAAACATAAAACATGCAACAAATAGGAACCGGCACTCGGCACTGGATCAATATGTTAGTCCCAAAAATAATATAATAAGTTGCCAAAAGTATATGAAAGTTGAAGAATATTGGCGTGGAACAATTGAAAATTATAGATACGACGGAGACGTATCACACACCCTCTGACTCCTACTGCAGCAGCCGCGGAAGCAGACCCGGTCGCCGATTTCTTTGAGGAGGCTGGCAAGGAGCTCCCACCCCCGCCCTGCCTGGACCCTAGGGCCGCTGCGGTGGATGTGGCAGCGGCAAAGAAAGTGGACAAGCCCCTCTCCTTCTTCGAGCACGAGGGGGGCACCGAGGGCGACACGGACGGCATCGACATGGGCCCTGCCCTCTCCCTCGTTAGGCACACCCCGATGACGGCGGACAGGCACTCCCTGCAGCTCAGCGCCGTGACAAGCCAAGTCTGTCACCTGCAGATCTGCGAGGAAGATGCCAGGGACAAGACCAAGCAGCTCTTCTCCAACCCCCCGGCCTTCGTTGTTGGTCGGACGCCTCCCCGCTCCAAGACACCGCTCCGCCCCAGGCCTGCGGCGACTCGCCATAGTGCACGCCAAGCCAGCAACCCCTCCACCGTCCCTGTCAGTCAGCGCGCCACCCTTCGCATCGTCCATGGCCTCGACATCCTCGGCCCGAAGGAATCAATGACTGCAAAGGCAACCGAGGACCTCATCAAGCGCTTCAACGAACCACTGTCCGACACCGACATCCAGGCCATCGCCAGGCTCACCAACCTTGACCCGGCCGTGCTGCGGGTGGCGGCCGGCATGCAGGGCCCCGATGGAGAGGCCCCAGAGGCCATGCTTCCCCCATGTTAGTGCACTCTAGTTGTCGTTTGCTCTAGCGACGCCCAGCGCTCGGCTGGGCTGAGCTAGGTCTAGTCATCTGTAGTCCTTGTAGTAGGAGTAGAGGCACTGCCGTCTGCTGGCGGATATTGGGGCCTATTGGTGGCCGTCGGCAGCCCCCGGATCGAGATGAGGTGTACCCGTATTTTCTTATTGAATTCCGTAGTTGCCGGAGCAGATTAATCGTGTTTAATGATTGACACAAATTATCCCATCATGAGCTGGAACATCCGAGGTTTAAACACGCCGGCGCGTCGTGCTGTAGTTTGCGAGACGACATAGGCACATAGGTTAGCTGTCCTATGCCTCCAGGAGACTAAAATCGAAGCCTGGAATCGCCCTCTAGTCAAGGAGGTCGGCGGAGCAAGGCTAGATGATTGCGTAGTGCTTCTCGCCTCCGACACTAGGGGCGGTGCTGCAACCTTCTGGGATAATAGTGTGGTAGACGTGCGATTGCACGCTGTCGGTCATTTTTCCATCACCGCACGTGTTACCTTACGGGCTAGTTCAACACAATTCTGGTTGACCATGGTGTACGGCCCCGTCGATGACAGCAAAAAGGACGAGTTCTTGTCGGAGATAGCTAGGTCGGCGCCGCCACCAAATGATCCCTGGCTCATCAACGGCGATTTCAACCTCATATACAAAGCTAGTGACAAGAATAATAGCAACATCAACCATAGAATGATGGGTAGATTTCGCGCGGCGATCAAAGCTGCAGGACTCCAGGAGATTAGATGCAAAAACCCACGATACACATGGAGCAACGAGCGTGTAGTTCCAACTCTTGTCAGCATCGACAAGTTTTTCTGTAGCAATGCTTGGGACACCCTTTTCCCAACCTTTCTCCTCCACGCCACTTCAACATCCTGCTCCGACCACTGCCCCCTACTGCTCGCCGCAGCAACCGCACCATGCCGTCCGGCTCGTTTCCAGTTTGAATCCTTCTGGCCACGCTTCCCAGATTCCACACGGCGGTGCAACATGCGTGGGATCACCCCGTTGCCTCTAGCTGTGCATTCAAACGCATCCGCGTCAAACTAGATAGGGCGGTAGAGGATCTCAAAATCTGGGCTAAGGGCTTCTCCAACAGTACCCGTCTGCAGCTACAGATTGCAAATGAAGTAGTTCTCTGCCTCGACATCGCCCAAGAGCATAGACAGCTATCACACGGCGAGCTAGCTCTCTAGAAGCAGCTCAAGCTCCGCGTCCTTGGCCTGGCTGCAATTGAGCAGGCTAGGAAGCACCAGGCCTCGCGCATCACCTGGCTGCGGGCTAGCGATGCCCGGTCGGCCTTCTTCCAGGCCAAGATCAACTCTAGGATGCAGAAAAACTTCATTCACGCCATCCACATGATAGACTCGATCGTCACCTCGCATAGCGACAAGGCCAGTGCTATCTACGACCACTTCAGCTCCTCCCTTGGAGCGGAGCCTGTCAGAGACACCACCATAAACTAGAGCTCGATCAACCTTCCATCACTGCCGGCAGTCGGTTTAGATAACCTATTTTCGGAGGAAGAGGTTTGGCAGGCGATTTGTGCCTCGCCGCAGGAAAAAGTGCCCGGGCCGGATGGCTTCAACAGAACCTTCTTCTGTGCATGCTGGTCAATCATCAAGCTCGACGTCATGGCGGTTTTCCATCAGTTCTATCACCTCGCAGGAGGAGATGTGGCTGCCATCAACCAGGCCCTGATCATTCTCCTCCCCAAGAAGGACGGAGCGACTGCAATCACGGACTATCGCCCGATTAGCCTAATCCATTCAATGGCGAAGCTCATCTCCAAGGTTCTTTCCATGAGGTTGGCTAAGGTGATCCACACAATCATTTCATCGGTGCAGACGGCATTCCTCAAGACAAAATGCATCCATGATAGTTTTCTCTATGTGCAAAACACCGTCCTCCACCTCCACCGTCGCAAAACACCGGCACTGCTCATGAAGCTCGACATCGAGAAAGCGTTCAACATGGTCTCTTGGGACTATTTTCTAGAGCTACTGCAGCAGCTAGGGTTTAGTGCGCGCTGGCGAGATTGGGCGGCCCTACTTCTCTCCTCGGCATCCTCGGCGGTCTCTTTGAATGGGGTACCGGGCTACCACTTTGCTCACCACCGCCGTCTTCGCCAAGGAGATCCGCTCTCGCCGTTTCTCTTCATCCTCGCCATAGATCCACTGCACCACCTGCTAGCGGAGGCGGTCGAGCAACAACTCCTCCAGCAAATATCAGGCCGCGAGTTGAAGCTCAGGGTTAGCCTCTACGCCGACGATGTAGTCGTCTTCATCAACCCAAACCGCTAGGAGGTCGACTCCTTGCTGAGCATCCTACGCCAATTCAGACGCGCCATGGGACTATGCATAAACACCGCAAAATCCACGGCCTCGCCGATCAGCTACAATGACCTAGACCTAGCTGATGTGCTGCACAACTTTGCCGACTCAATTGCCCCGTTCCCGATCAAATACCTCGGCCTCCCGCTTGTCACAGGCCGGCTTCGGCTCGTGCATCTGCAGTTTATCATAGATAGAATCAGGGCCCGACTGGCGGGCTGGAAAAGAAACCTAATCCACATCGTGGGACGACGAGTGCTGGTTCGCTGCGTCCTCAGCGCCATGCCCACCTTTGCGCTTACCGTGCTGAGGGTGCCCAAGAAGAACCTAAAAGAAATAGACAAGTGCCAAAGTTGTTTCCTTTGGAAGCAAGACGAGGAGATCTCCGGCGCCAGCTGCAAAGTAAGCTGGGTAGCGGTTTGCACGCCAACGAAAACTGGGGCCTGCGAATCCCTGACCTACCGCATTTTGGGGAGCTCTTTGCTTGCGCTGGCCCTGGCTCGGATGGTGCCACCCTGATCGACCATGGGTGGGGTCGGACTTGCCATGCAACGGCGCCGACCTCTCCCTCTTCACGGCAGCCACCTTGGTCACCATCGGGGACGGTGAGTCGGCGTCCTTCTGGTACACCCATTGGATGGGGTCGGGCACGCTCGCCCAACAATTCCCGCGGCTAGCCCAGCATGCCTGGCGAAAGAACAGGACGGTAAAGGATGCCCTCGTGGACGATGCCTGGATCAGAGACCTCGCCCATGGCCGTACTGAAGATCTGATACAAGACGTCCTAGATTTGCATAGGCGGATCCTTGGCACGGTCGGCCACCTGCGTGCGGGCACCCCCGATTCCATCAGATGGATCCTCGAGCGGACGGGCGAATACTTCGCAAGATCAGCTTATATGTTGCAATTCAGGGCATGACGTCCTCATGTTTCAGCAAGATCATATGGAAAGCTTGGGCCCGAGGGAAGATCAAGATGTTTTCATGGCTCATGCTGCAAAATAGGTTGTGGTGCAACGACAGACTTCAGCGTCGCGGTTGAAAAAATGAGTACTTCTGCCAGTTGTGCACTCGAAGCCTCGAATCCTCAAAGCATCTGTTTTGGGAATGCCCACTGACCAGGAGAGTTTGGGAAACGATCAGCTCATGGACGGGCTGCGCATCACTAGCTCTAGAGGGGAGATGGCAAGATCTTCGGCATTCCTCCATTGCCTGGCCACCCTGGACAGGACTGCACCCAGATGGCGCAAAGGCATCAACACGCTTCTGTGGCTTGTATGCTGGGAGATATGGCAGGAACGGAACAACGCCACATTCAGGAAAAGCACCCCAAGTGTCTGCAACATCATCAGGAGGATTACGGACTGCATCGAGCTGTGGCGAGTCGCGGGCACAACCTGCATTAAGAGCCCCTTCGGGGAACCACCATGAAGTGTAAACCCTAGGTTTTTTTGCCCTTTGAGGATTGCCGGTCTGTGGCAAGCCCTCGGATCCACCGGATCCACCCAACGCTTTCTGTTTTTCCACTGCTTCCTGCTTATCAATGAAAAGCCAGCGAAAAGCTGGATCTTTCAAAAAAAAACATACATGGATGTGTTTAGACAGGAACTAGCTACTGCCATTGCTCTAAGTTGGTAATGTATGGTTGATGTTAGAGATATGTATGAGCCCCTTTTGATTTGCAAACTTTATGCAAAATGTGAGACTATTGTTCTGTGAAATGTGCGTGAGACTTGATGCTCACACCATGATCAATTGTCATATTTGTTTCAGAATTTATGTAGTTGCAAAAGTATGATTTTCCCTTATGAATGCTCCCTGTAAATGCTAAAACTGCTTCTTCTTCTTCTTTTTATGGAAAGCTAAAACTGCTTCTGTAAATACACAAATCGGAATAACAGTGAAAAAAAGGCCATCTCTCACCACCGAACAGACCCATCATCATTGCTACTTCAAGGACCCAGCAAAGAAAAAAAATGAAAGCCTTTACACACGAGCCCACAAGTGGCCACAATATGCTCGTGGGCTTTCGGCCTGGCCAGTCGCTGGCTTCAGATGCTGCCGCACCGCACCGAACAGAACAGATCACCTAAAAAAAAAAAAGAAACAGATCGTTCGCTCCTGGCTGCTGGCGCTGGCGGACGGCCGTAGGCGACTGCCCTCAGATCTTCCTCTTCCCCCTCTCCCGGATTCAAAATTTTCGGTGGCCATCTCTCTCCCCACCCTGCTGCCGACCCACCTCCATGCCCAAACCCTAGGCCCCCATCTCCTCCCCGGCCACCTCCGCGACCGCCGGCAGCCGGCCATGGAGGGCCTCTTCATGCAGGTCTTCGAGCGCCGGGACTGGGTCACCGAGCAGATGCGCCAGCAGGTCGACTCCCACGCCGAGTCCCTAGCCTGCGCCTTCCTCGCTGCCGGCCACCGCCCCCCGCCGTGGATCCTTCCCTCCTGCGCCGCCGGTCTGCAAGGTGCGTGCTTATCCCCCCCCCCCCCCCCCCCCCCCCCCCCCCTGTTCCCCTGTTGGAGCCTTTTTCCTCCTCGAAACATAATTTAACCTCACAGAGGACATCAGGAGCTACTCCAAATTAGCTCATAAAATTGGATAATACAGTTGTGCTAATTGCTTTGTTATTCTCCGCGTAAGCGCATTAGTATATTACTAGCAAACATATATGCCCTTGAGTTGCAACGGGAGACAAAAAAAATATCATGCTCTTGGATCATGGACACTGAGGAAACTATATGTGCAGTGCCGATGTCGATGGAGCCCGTGCGATGCTACGGGCTGTCCGAACCATGGATCGTAGAGCTCAAGAAGCCGCACTCATGTCCTCAGTGGAAGAAAGCTAATGTTTAATGTTTATTACTTCAAGGGGGGGGGGGATATGTCGTATGGAAACTTCTTACCTAATTTTGAAAGAAATTTCATATCAATATAGCCTACTCAGTGCTCATGCTCAACAACCGAATGTAGCGAAGTAAAATAAAATAAAATTGGTGCCTACTTAGTGTTATCCAAAAATTGTAGTCCCACGCTAGAGAAAAAGCTCACATAAATAGCTGTTTAAAACCAAGTAGTGGCCTAAGAATTGAAACATTTTGTGTGCTTTCAGAGTTGATGACTTGCTAACATTCCTCTATTATCTAATTTCTGGCCACATTACTCGCATGATGAAGACAGAGTGACTTTGCTTCAGTTAGCTACGTTGCTTGATTGGATCTTCCGATCTGTGTTGGCATTAGCAAACTTTTCATAAGTGTTGTGAATAAGCGAAACACATTTTGTAAGAAATGTAGTTATGTCTTAAGAACCTGATGCATGTTGGTTCCGACGAATAGTCAGAAACCCAGTTATAGTTTTAATCCAGTGAAGTGTTCAATATGAAAAAGCTAAGCTCATATCACGTAGTGTGGCCATGATGTTGAGCGATACTACTAATTCATAAGTGAGGCTAGCAAAATACACCGGAGACTAATGAACTTAACCTGTGGACTCATGAACTAAACCATATAGTAATATCAAACTAAAGCATGAAGTATGTCAGCCATGAAGAGATGTCATTTTTTCACCTATCTCAATTAGAGTACTCCCTGGTGTTTTCATCAGCTTCCTGCTCTTGGCCTCTTTCCTCAACAAAGCTGCTTCAGAGTACTGCTAATTTGTTGTGTATAGATTGGAGAGCAGCAGGTAGTAGCCAGTGTAGACACATCATCAGAAACACAAACAAACAGACAATGCTATGTGTGTCTCACCCAAATCACACAATGCAGCTGCTCCAGCGCCGCCGCTGTCTCCCATGCCCCTCGGATTGCAGTTCCCAGTATTGTAGGTGCCACAAAATGCAATGATCCGCTGGAACATGGACCGTTTCATTAAACATTAATCAAACATAGATGGTCAAGCCAAATGTAGGTGGCTGGGTTGTTTCTTAGCAACTAATCTGCAAGAACATATTAAAAAAAAGATCAATAAATACACCTCAATGTGCAAATGTTGATTCTTGAACAATTAAGATTGAAACAGAAGTTACTATCAGGATGAGTTTGCAAACATCAATTGGTTGGCAAGTAACGTCAATTGCTTATCATCCATTGATATGCGTGTCTTGTCATATGCAGATTTTACCTAGCCATATTACACACAGCAAGGGAAGCTTAAGATATAAACTGTAGGCAAGGAAGATGAAGCACCACAACCACATTTCTTGATCGCCTAACTTTCTTCATAGGTGTCACTACCAGAAAAAACCTACACACACAAAAATCAACACGCTGCTACATGGCAGCCGTCATGTCCACGCAGCCATGGATGCTCCAGATCTCAGGCTCACTTCACGTACCTCCTGCTTAACCGTGCAATTGCAGCGCCAGCCAGGCAGCATGACACTGCCAACACGCGCTGGTGATCAGCATCAGGGTGAACTCGCCGTCAACAAAATGATCTTTCCCCTGTTCTTTCAGCGGGAGGTATACTTTCCCAAAACTGAACATCCGGACTTCTCATGACAAAATACTTGAACCCACACAAGGATTAATTTTTGGACTTCATTGGCGCATGCATACATGTTATTTTTCGTCAAGTAGCTGGGGGAATGAGGTTCCTTTAATCTGAATAAGAAAAATACAAAAGTTGTTTATCACTCTATCCAATTTTTCACCACAACTATATGGTTCCTGTAGGTTCGGATTTATTCTGAAAAATAGTAGCATCATTATTAGCAACGTTCAGTAGCTCATTGCCTCTATATGAATTGGCCTTTTGGATATGTGATTCCGCTCTTTAAAATTTATTCACCATAACCCTCGTACAATGTGTGAGAAATCTGAAAAAATATTTTTAGACCTTGAGAAGCATATTAACAAATAGGTGGCTAGCACAAACTTGCAAAACAGGACATATGAGAGAGAGAAAATGTTTAGACCTTGAGAAGCATATTAACAAATAGGTGGCCAGCACAAACTTGCAAAACATAGCATACTGTATGAGAGAGAGAGATGGGGCTGCAGCGTTCGCTACACATGAATATTTCTTGTGGACATTCTATCAAACAGATGTCCTACAACTTGATGCAAAAACAAATCTCTTATGGCTGGGTAGAATAACGAACCAAAGGAGCAACCGGAGCTTTCACCAGCAGTAGATGGGGAGGAGGAGCTGCGCTCGTCACTGGTTTGGAGCCGGGAGGTGTGTATGCCAACGTGGCCGGGGCGGTGCGACACTGGGAGTTGAGCCGGGAGGAGTTGCGTGGAAAGGAGGAGGCGAGGGGCGCGTGTCCGGAGGCAGCGCACATCGCCTGCGGCATTAGCCGCGAGGAGGCGCGGGGTGGGGCGATTGGCCGGGGTGGCTAGGGGTCAGGGCAGGGAGACGATGGGTAGGTGGGGGATGGACCAGTACGGGGTTGGGGATTTGGGTTGGGTCTTCTTTTCTTCCGCCACGAAACGTTGTTTTACTTACCACGGGCAATGGGGGGTAACTTTTTCCAACTTCAAGGGCAATTTGATGACGGACGGGCAGAAGCCTAGTCCCTTTATTAGTAGGTATAGATATGTTATCTTGGCAACATATACTGCAGTTGCATGGAGCAGAGTGGAAGATAAATACCAAAAAGAAAGAAGAGAAAAACCTGCCAGTAATTGTAATATTATTGGCTTATTTGATAAACAGTGAAATGTATGCTTGGTCACTATTGTTAAAATACCATGCTATAATGTGCTGCAAGCCTGCAACTTTGCAGAATGTAACTAAAACACTTTGAAGGCAAATATGTGTACCTGAAAAGACAACTAAAGAAAGCAAATCTATGTGGAAAGAAATTCCTGTTGAGAGTCAGACATCTTAAGACAGGTTCATCACTGATCCCAGTATCTTAGACCCATCACAAATCTCATTTTGAAGGAGTTCTCTTGGTCATTTGGGTTACCGAGATGTCACCGTAAATCCTGCGAATAGTAGACAGTGTTGTTCAACATGTCGTCCAGGATTAGCCGTTTTGTTTTGCTGGGCAATTTTTTTAGGTGTTGCATTGGGGAATTTTGAGAGTGCCAATTTGGTGCTGTTGATCCTATATCTTGTTTGTTTATTAGAACCCAAGATGGGCACACCTGCAGGGTGCCGGCTATAAGCGTTCATGAGTTGCTAACTGGTTGGCCAGTGATTCAGAAATACACCGATTCGTTGTTTATTTAGCCTTTTGTTCACCATTGATATCTGATTTTACTCCCTTGCACATTGCTTTTAACACCTTTTATTCGTTAACTGAACCGCTTGTTTACTTGTAGAGCTAAATGGCAAACCGATTGTTCCGGGGTTACTTTTTGCTGGAAGCCAGATTACTACACCAGCAACCAACAGAACCTTCTTTCAGCCACGAGCTGTTCCTAGTATTTCACTCAGAAATGTGGGGGTTCCAAATGGATATGCTGGTCTAGACTCTATTTGTGACACCGTGGATACTAACCAACATGAAGTGCCTCAGCAAAAGCAGGTTTCAGTTGACCAGGAGATATTTGAGCCTAGTTCTGAAGTCAACATGTTCTCTGTGGTAAAGCGTTCCAGGTCAAGGCAGCGGCATATTGAAGATCGGTCGCGTGAGAAGGGTCAAGCGACAAATAGTGGAATCAGGGATGTTATGCAAGACATGATGCAGAGGTCTGGTTTTGCAACTGCAGGTTCGAACAAAACAACTGCATCATTATCCTCCAAACCATGTGGTGACGGTGAAAACAATGCTGGAACAACAACCTCTTTGCCAGGTCAGGAGAAAGATTTTTATGCCAGTCAGGATAGATCAACTGAATTCGTCAAGTGCAGTAAAGATGGTGATCTTGGAAATCAAGGAGTTAAGTTAGATTGTTCTCAAAATCAGATTGTCAATTCTGATAATAATGTCAAGGTTTCTGTTAGAAGTTCTTTTGGGGTGCAAGTTACAGGCACTGTGTGCCATGCACTCCCTGAAACTTATCTGTCGGTTGAGCCGAAAAAACTTCAATTCGATGGTGTTGAATCAGTTTGCATGGATCCTGCAAGTGAACAGACGATGCAGCAACCAGTATGTGCCCTGGAAGGTGGCAATCTTGATCTTGCTGAGGTACATCCCTTAAATGAAGACCCATCTTCTACCAGCTATTCTCAAGTTCTTCAGGAGCAACATCTGTTGGTCAGAACATCTTTAGAATTCAAGGAGACCGATGCAGAGACTCCCTTGGGCCCCACTTCACCGGTTACACAAAAGGAGACGCTCAATGGAAAGGCAGCATATGATGCGGTCAACTGCCATTCAGGAAAGCTGGGTGATGTTCAGATAAAATTATCAGCTTTGACCAAAGCATGCAACATTTCTGTCAGCAACAAAAAGGACGAGTCTGCAGTGCCACAAGTTATGAGCAGTGTTTCAGCTAGAAGAACCAGCGAAATGCACTCAACTGAAAGGAACAGTATGACTTCAGCCGAAGATCTGCAACAAAATGGTACCATGCTTGCTATTTGTAGAACATATTTGCTAGTTTTTTTTCTTTGTAGCAAAAGTTATTGGGCCATGTCCTTACATCGTTTCTTATCTTGCAGGAACAGAACAAGACACCTCTCTTATTGAGAATGCTGTTAAAGAAAATGTTAATTCATGTACAGCAGAAAACGATAAACGGAAATCTTCACAACCTTCTGTTCAATACTTCTTACCTAGTGCATCACATGAGAAAAATATTCTACTCGAGTCAGACAGAAGCAGTGTTGCTTGTGACCAGAAGAGGTCAGTACAAGATGGAGTGGAAGTAAGTGATAGTTTGTCATCTAAAAGGAGAAGAATAAGGCACCGATCAGACTTTGACCTTTCTGGGACTCCTTGCACAAATTCATTGCCTCTGAACCACCAACTTGACATTTCTAGCCATATATTAAGTGCGACAAATTTCTCAGAGAAATCCCATCCTTCAGGTCCTTACTTCACAAGGAGTTCAGGATCCTGCAAGAGCATGTCTCTGGTGTCAGAGGGGGGGAATGCTGCAAGTGATGTTTATGGAAATGGGAATTCTTCACGTGGAAGAAGAAATACAACTAGCCTATTAAGTGGCGTCCTTGACAACTCTCCTACCGCAAGCACCAGCAGGAGTGCATTGGAAGGACGGGTCTTCAAAAATTCTCAAGAACAGAAACAAAATAAGTTGGAAGTGGAGTTTCTGACAACTGCTGCTTTGCCTTATTGCTCTGGCATCCTATCTCGTAATGAGGAAAACTGCACACAGCAGGTATGTGCTCAGCAAGTGTACCAGACTACCAGTTCCCTTTCCTCTCTGAAGTTTTTTTTAAACCGAAAGAACCGGTTGTATTTTTTGTTGCAAAATTGTATGTCATGAAAGTAGTAAACTAGTGGTAATGCTCAGTCTGGGTGCATTATTGGTGGAGCCTTTTCTTTGGATGCTTTGGTCTGACAAATTCGAATCCAGTCATGTAGGTTCTCTATTTCCTGTTTTTATTTATGGGATAGCCGATAGGAATATTCATGGGTATATCACCGTTTTGTACTGATGAGTGATTAACATACAAACTAGATTACCCGTTGTGCCAGATGGCGCAAGGCTAAATTCACACCCGGAGTTATTTGTAACAATTTGATTTTGGTAAATTTGGTTTTAGCAATCACTTAGGCTCTAGTACTTGTAACAACATTTTAGTATCTCTTGTAGTTTACACTTTAAGAAAACTCTTGGTCAAATGGCGCAAGGCTTCAATTTAGACCTATAGATATTTGCAGATGAAGGCTTAGCAGTGTGAACAATACTTTGAAGATGGCAAAAAACAAAGACACTTTAATTTAAATAATAAATTTGTGTCTACATGTAAAACTGTGCAAAATCATTCTTTTGAACCAGTTTTAAGGCATGGAATTCAAGCTCCAAAGTAGAACATAGCTGAATAGTAAACGTATAGCAATACTCTACAATAGGAAAACAAATCAAACCATGCAGGGAGTTTTATGTGTTGTAGACAATCCAGTTCACAACCCCCAATTACAAAGAAACTAAATCTAAACACTGAAAGACACGACCAGAAAATTACGTTATGAACAAACAGCCAGCAGGCACCTCAATACAGCACTTGCAGGAATAGGTTACAAATAATTAATTCCTTGTATCTGCCTTGATTCGATAAAAGATTGTCTGAACTAAAGTGTAGTTGTTCTGAAGAATCAATTCCTTGTATCTAGCAAGTTTTTGCCTGGAAGATCGATGACCACCATTGCAAATTCTGCACAGTAGGGTAATGTGTGAGTTAAACTGAAAGATTTGCTGGTGAGTTTCTTAAAAAGGAATGCATAACAGAATATGGAATTTTAAATAATGGGTAAACATCCTTTACCTTCTGTACTTCTCCGTGCTCTGTGAGACTTGGTGTGTGTGTGTTTGTGTGTGAACCTTGTTGGATGTTTGGCTTGGGCGGTTTGCTTCATATATAAAGCGGGGCGAAAGCCTTTTTCGGTAAACATCCTTTAAATTTACTTTCTGAACAAAAGAGGTACTGTTTAGAATAATAAGAAGTAAAGATTGTGGCCATCTATTTTTCCTATTACAAAGATACTGACATGCCACATAAATCTCTTTCTACATATGATGTTCCAAAAATGCATGGGTTACTTATCAGTCCCTTCGTCAATGGAAAGGAACCAGTATAAGGTTTTTTTGGTGATCCGTTTGCACCTAAGATAGATAAACCACATATGCTTAAGATGTCCGTGTATATTTGGAAAAGCACAAAAGCTATGTTTAAAGGGTTAGTGAGAAAAGAATCTTACGTTCTATCACTGGAACATGCAGCGATCCATAAATATATTAGATGTTCTCTGAATCCACTGGTTTAGAGGCAGTTGCTCTACAGGGAGGTGCTCCAGCAAATGATAAAGTTATTTTTCTGTGTCCAGAATTTGATAGCAAACCTGGACCGTACCGAGGAGTAGCATTGGTAGCAACCTTGCAATGCAGTAAAAAAAATCAATTTAGTACAAAATCTATAATGGAAGCTTCAATAATATTTTGTATCAAGGAAATGGTTTATAAAATTTGGCATCCCCTAGATTATTGGAGTACTAAACAATACAATGTAGGGCACTGAGAATTGCATTAACTCGAAGACTGAAACTCATAACGATATGCATGCACTTACTTAATACGTCTCCAATGCCACCTGACTCTGAATGTTTTTTCAAACCTTAGCAACATGTGTGCATAACAGAAATGAAGCTAAGACAGCAACAATAATCAGTTATGTGCTTCTTAGAAATGTTTTCTTACAAAATCATTCCAAGAAGACCAAATATGTAGGAGGACTCCATGTCAACGTTCTGATAATGGGTGAACAAAAGTCTGATGCTACATGCTTCTTATAAACACTATGTTTCTGATTTAGTAGTTTAGAACCCACCTAAAAAATAAAAGCAACACATAAAAACCAGACTATACAATGCAGTTCTAATAAACCAAACAATAAGCAGCAATAAGGAATTAAACAAAACAATAGTGTGGCAATATATTGGAACAGCTAAGGATTAAGTGGTTGTGTGTCTTCTCAGTAAAGTTTCAATGACAGATATTCAACCTGCAATCAGCTATCTGAAATAAATTTAATCCAACGAATCAAACAATCGGATGTACTGTGGATTATCTAAACAGGGCATCATGGACGAGCTGGCCTGTGAAGATCCATCTGAGATGTTGCAGTAAATCAGTCAGAGAAATAAGCCCAAGAACCTTTTAGAGCAGTGAGCGATTTCGTCGGTGAATCTGGAGTGGCAACCTGGTGTTCCTGTACCAAAAAAGAAAAAAGAAAAAAGATGCTATCTGTGTGTGCATATTTTAGGTGAAGTTTCTCCGGAAGAGCTTAATGGCAGTGAACGGAAAATGTATCCATAGATCATTTATTTTCAGTTTATGGAATATGAATTTAGAAATGATAACTGCAGCTATGTTGCCACTATTTTCCAGCGGTTCTGAGAATGACATGGACATGTACAATTGAAAAGGGAAATGGGGTCTCTGGAAGTAAACAAACAATAGAAACACACATGGATAAGAATATTCTTTTTAGCAATTGGCAAACTAACAACAGATCAAGTCACCAAATAAATCTGCAGTACACCGAAACCTTATGATTGGTACAAAACTAAGCAACCGAGAATAGATAAATTAGAATTTCTTATTTATTCTTTGATTCGGCATATGTGGGCTATTCCTTTGGAGATGAGGCATAGAATGTCTTTCATAAAAATCTCAAGATGATGGGACATGTGTTTGCAACTTTACGCTCAGCATCACCTACAGCCCCACGTAGCTGGTGCCTCGGCGGATGCAATCGCCACTGAAAAACATAGCTGTGAAGGAGGTGAGCCCAGAAATAAACGATGAGAGAACATAGGACATAGAAGGTCAACAGAAACTTGCCCTGTCAATCCGGTTGTTGCAAGGACAGTGGCCTATAACTAAAAACAAGAAACCTGCAACCAAGAAAGAGGATAACATGATGGTCAAAAGCATATCCAACCAGGGAAACATAAATAGCGTAGCAAATTGTAATTGGTAACTAATGACTATGTCACTATGGTAACGAGCGTACATTTACCAGGTTGTTAGATACTAATTCCTCTTCCAATCTATATGAATCCTTTTGATAAAAGAACTCCTATGCCAATAATTACAAATCCTATTATACAACACCAACAAGTGTGTCCATGTTTTCAGCAAAACGGTATTACCAATTCTTTTGGTTGCAATGAATGTGTGCTCATTCTGAAACACCGAAAGCCTGCCTTGACCACATTTGAACAATAGCATTGCTGCCTTGTCGGCTCTCTGCATACTTGTAAAACTAAATAAATTTTTGAAAGTTGTTTTCAAAGTACTTGCCATTGATGAGAAAAGGATTCCATGGTTAGTACATATCTGCACACAATAGTCATGCAAAAAACAGAATGCAGATTAGAGCCTTGATCACCATATCTGAACAATCCATGGTTAGTCCTAGCGTATTTACTATTGTTCTTTCTGTTGGCAGGAAGGTACTTGCTTTGAAGGTCAGAACCTAAATGTCACGGCTGCGAGTGTGGCAGACCAGGAAATGGCTCCTGAGATGGATGACTTATCATCTCCAATTGCAATATTACATCAAGAAACTTATTCTGGAACAGAACTGTTTACTCGATTCCCGAGTTATGAACAAGCATCTGCTCCTAATGCACTGCTTCATGAGAAATTATGGTATGACTCGAATGAATGTGTTAGGAAATATAAAAGTTGTGATCCAAAGGGACAATTGGGTGATGAATCTTTTGATTGTGATGGTTCAATGCCAGTAATGGAGATCTTTGATGTCTCTGACCAATTGGACAGCCCAATTATCGGAAAAAGGTCATTTGAGTCCCTACACGATTCTCACCAATTAGGCACCATTTGCTCAGATCCTCCAAACAAGCATAATACTAACACAGCGAGTAGTTTGCATCCGCTATTGACAACTACTATGTCTGGGAAACCCAGAAACTGTCCCCTCTCTGATGATCTACAATACAGTGCTAGTAACAGTCGCAGCGGTATGGACTCCTTCGGATGTGGACTTGATTTGTTTTTTATTTCTGATGGCGTAGCCTCTTGCTCTTCAAATGCTAGCAGCAGACAAGAGATCAATGAAACTCCTTTGACTCCATCTGTTGAAAAGTATAGCCAGAAACTTTCATTAAGATCTGGATCTGGTTCAGAACATATGGGTTCTATTCCTGAACTTGAAGTCTTCCGAATTGATGAAGACAACAGCATTCCGGAAGAAGATGAGTACCAAGACATGGCTCCTGGATCTGTAGATGTGAATTGCTCATGCCAGCGACAATCTGGGGTAACAGCACTTCAGGATATTACTGGATTATGTCAAAACAATGGAAATTCTCCGTCTCATTCGATGAGAAGCATGGATAAAGGTAACATAGACTTGAGTGCAGAATCTGTCAGTAGTGAGCTCACTCATCATTCAAATATCAGAAATGATAGCATTAAGCCAAGATACAATCACTCTACTTCAGTTAAGAGAGAAGGAAAAGTATCCCGTTCTCTTCATGACAGATCAGGTACGAAAGAAATAACCAAAAGCAGAAGTGGAAGACACAGGAGTGAAGCAAATATTGACAAGCAAGGCACGACAGAAATAATCAACAGCAGAAATGGAAGACACAGGAGTGAAGCAAATGTTGACAAACAAGGCACGGCAGAACTACTCAATAGCAAAAATGGAAGACACAGGAGTGAAGCAAATGTTGACAGACAATCTAAGCCTAGCAATATTGTTGCCAATGTGACATCTTTTGTACCTCTTGTAAAACAAAAGTTGCAATCTACAACAGTGTGCGGTAAGTTTTATTTGTTTAATTGTATTATTTATTTCGAATTACATGCTAAATCCACTAATGGTGTTTATAGAAACGGTTAGATGGTGCTCATAACTGGCCTCTACAAATGGGGTTGCTGTCTTGCAGTTAAAAAAGATGTTAAGGTGAAGGCACTCAAGGCAGCTGAAGCTGCAAAACGTCTTGAAGAGAAGAAACAAAAGGAGCAAGAAAAGCGCAAAGCGGCTGCAAAAGCAGAGCGTGAAAGACTGAAGCAAGAGAAGGAACAAAAACAAAAACTTGAAGAGGAACAAAAGAAGAGACGAGAAGTTGATGCGGCCGCTAAGAAGCGGCAGAGGGAAGAAGGGGAAAAAAGGGAAACGATGAAAAGAAGAAAATGCGTGGATGAAGCTCGAAAGCAACAGAAGCAGCCTATGGATAGACAACGAGGCACGAAGGATGAGAAAGATGCTCGTCAAAAAGCTTCTGTGAGTATAAGCTACATATATATACAAGCAGTGGTAGTTACCACCTGATTCTTTGGTCTCCACGTGTCCCTCACCTTACCACCAAACAAACCGTGTGAATGGGCGTATGCTGGGCCATTCTAAACCTGCTAATGCTCGTCCCACGTGAAGAGATACTTAAGATAATTGTTGGCGCTGATTTCTTGGGACGGTAGGTACTCCTAGCTTGGCTGGGTAAAATAAATCATGTGATTTAATCTAATAACAAATGTACGTGCTAGTTCAACCTTCTACTGGATTTTTTTGTCTAGATGGAACAACTTATATAATTTTTATATCTTACTTTGCTTAAATAGGGTAGTATGCACGTACACATCACTTTTGATAGGGTAGTATAGAGTATGATAGTATGGTAGCATAGAGTATGGAGTATGTACGTACATGTCAGTTTAGATAAGGTAGTATGGAGCTGTTTTTTGCGGGCGAGTAGTGCAGAATATATGTTCTTTTTGTAACATGTGTAGAATATATGTTCCTGTAATTCTTATGGAAGGTGGTATGGAGTATGATCTTATGTAGTATTTGCTATGAAGTGCGTATACTTCAAAATTGTGATATTAAATAGGGAGTACATATACTTCTAACTGAAGCTAGCATGAAGTACATATACACACGTCTAATTGTTGTGTCAGAAGGGTAACATCAATAGGAAGAAAATGGCCAGTATGACGTCATGCAATGAATCATTCATAGTTTATATATGTACATTCTACATATGACATTACGACTCAGCCGATAGATGATGGAAACGGAGTAGTATGCTACTCCAGACGCATTGGATGTGATAGCTCGCGAGCTGTCGCAGTCGCCGCAAAACTGAAAGAAAGCAAATTGTTTTCAAGGGACACACAATGTATTATTGGGATGTATAGCACATCTTGACGTTAATCAACGACAATGCCGTTGTGGCGTGGCCACGCGAGGCCAGAGCAGTCGGCCGATGTTGCACCTGCACATTGAGGCCAAGTAAAGTTAGTTGTTGTGCCACACAAAAAAAGGAATAAAGTATTGTCAAAGGGAAGTACGTAGTATGAAGTACATACAAGACAATAGTATGGTGTATTTAACTTAAGTATATTATGTGAAAAACAAGTATGGAGCATGTGGAAAAAGTAGTATAGCATATCATGCTTGCAAGGTCGTTATCATCAGCAAATCGTGATCCACCATGCACCATATCTTCTTTATGTTTCATTACATCTTTTTTTCATGCCTTCATGGTAGTATCCGCTGCTGTCACCGGTGCAGTCACTGTGTCGGATTAACCTGGCATCATAGCCTTTTGATCTACATGAACCAGATGAGAGTTCAAACCTCAAAGTGAAGCGATGTATCATTGGAACATGTAGTAGAAAGAAAGCTCAAGTGCATAGTTTCATGCATATATGCTTTTCGATGCATGCCTAGTAGTAGACGCGCGTAGCACAGACCTGGAGTGAGTTAACAACGTAGCCGCCAGCGCCGACGGCAAATGGTGCCGAGTAACGTGACGCCGACAATCAGTTTGTCTCCGATCTATGGCATCGGCATGGCCAGAACTCTGAATCAAGAAACATCCGTGCATCCAGAGAGAAAGAGTCTGTTAGTCATTTGCTTATCCTAATTTCCGTCCAGATAGATATCCCTAGAATATAGTCAGAGTAGTTCGCCCTTGCGGGTTGGATTTTTTATTGAACCCGCTTCTTTCATGCGCTCCAAAAGGACTACTCATTTTGAGTGGCAAAATTCTCTGGTTGATCATTTGGACTTTGTAATATTAGATATGCGTAGGGCTTTCAAAATGTATGGTTCCCAAGCGTCATATGTGATATATACTCGAACAGAGGGGGTGTTTGTTTTTTGATATTTAATTAATATCATGGCAGGATAATATGGAGCCAAAGAAGAATTTGGTTGATGTAGGCAAAAACCAAGTTAAACCTGATGAGACTACCGAACATGCCCTTCGATACAAGGCCAATGAAAGTAAGGACGAGAAAGGTGTTGCAGTAGATGACAGGAATGCAAGTTTTGGATCTGATGCTAAGGAAAATATCCTGAACAGTCTCGAGGAGGTATGCCTTTTTATTTAACTTAATCATGCAGAATGTTGTCGTCTGTAAATCTGCATATGTTGGTACTACTCATTCATCTTTGATATTGACATGGCTGTTATGTTACATGTCTGCAAATAATAAACAGTTATTGCTAGTCAATATACTTGTATACAGATATACTAATGGAAGTTCTTTTGGAATGGTCACATGATAGTGGCTTCTACTCCATAATGCATGCTCATCAGTTTGTTTACATGCTAAGAGAAGACTTTGGAAGACATGAGTAACGGCACCCTAAATATTTTTCTCTCCATTTGGGGCAATAATTCTTAGAATGCGGCAAAATTGTTAGAACACACAAACATATGCAGCATCACAGTTGGGACAAAGCAAAAAATAGGTTGTCAACCTGAGCTGTTTCGATTTCTTGTTTGACATTAGTATCAGTTTGTAGTGCATTTCATTGTTTCACTCTAGTATCAGCAACCACTCTAATTTTTGAATCCTCTGCTCTGATGTTAATGAAACTCTTGCCAGTCCTACACAATGACTCCTTATAAAGATTCTGATGATGAGGATGATGATGATTACGACGAACATTTGCAAGAAGCAAGGCGCAGAAGGAAATTTGTTCCTTGTTGGGCTCGGTACGTGAACTGACTATGAATTTTGCACATTATTGACAGCAGGATTCTCTGCTTTAATACTGATAAGCATTTCAATGTGAAGGACAAACTGAAAGTATTTTCCACTGTGGTCCTTGAATAAATGGCATACTACCATTTGCTAACTTATTTTTTGAATATATAAAAATGTTTTTTGGGGGTTCCATTTCGCTTGGTATTGCATATTAAGTCGAGCCTATTGATGACATGGTCTTCATGTTCAATTTGCAGAAAAGAAAACTTGGATAGCATCTTACTATCCAATAAAACATTAAACCCCAGAGAAATTTTTGCACGGAAGCTGTCCTTCAACATATCTGAAGGTAACATCCAGTTGAATTTTTTTTTCTGCCAGCAAATTTACTCGTATAATTGCCAGTGTTGACTCCTCCCCGCCTGTTGTGTGCAGTTCTTTCGGCCCGCAGCGCGCCTTAAGATAGGCTTCCGTTCCATTTGATTAAGTAGCGGTAATATGTCATTGCTGTTCTTCTGGCCTCCATTTCGCCTTGGCAGTCTGTGGTGAACATTGCTGACCAGCAATCTCTCTCTTTCGTAACCTGTAAGCTAGGAATGATGTATGTAGGAGAACATTGCTGTACCACTTGACTAGTTACTTACCTAGCATCGATCGTTGCTTGGCCAAGTTGTAGTTTGTTTATAACGGCTCCCGTCACGTTATTATTTGACGGAGATTGAGTATGTATTGGAGTGGCAGCAATGTCCAAGGAGAGTAGGCAGTAGCAGTAAAGTGAGCTCCTGTGTCCGATGAGGAAAGTTGGACTGTTTTGTAGTGGAAATTCCATTTCATTTCATTTGTTTAGTTGGTGTCAATCGCAACTGAGAGGTGGGTATCAGCTGCGAGTTAGTGTAGAGAAGATGACAGTCTGATAGCCCATCGCGTGACTGGAATAGGTCGACAGGCCAGGTACGCTATCAGCCTCAGTGCGCGTCACGAGCTCACGGTTGCGTCACATTGGAGATGCAATCGCATGCTAGTACGAAGGGCGGCCAAACCAAATAGACCTGCTGTTGCCAACCGCCGCACGCCGCCGTCCCCAGACGGCGACCGAAAACAAGACGTCGTCCTCTTACGGCGACCCGTGCTTCCATAGATAGCTGGATCAAGACGGGCACGGCGTGTAAACAGAGCTGCGCGCGAACCTGCACCAGTCGCCACCTGACCGATCGACCCAGGCGCGCTACACTGGGCCGTTGGTTACCTGCAGCGAAAATAGCCGTCCTTGGCACGACCGTGACCCCTCCCAGACGTTCGGTGCACCGTGTACGTCGCTGTTGGAGCACTTGGATTTTGGTGTGACGAAAGATAGAAGACGACAGGGTGGTACAGTATCGCACCATCACTTGATCGGCCGTTCCTCCTTGAGCTGATATTTCTGAAGCTGAAGCCAGGTCCTTGTCGCCGGCTCGCTGCCTGTCTGTGCTCTTGTATCTCTTGTTTCGTGTGCATTCGAGGGGAGGGGTCGATCGTGATGCTGAGGTGAACAGGTCGCGACGAAACGGCGGTGCGGTGCCACCTCTTGGTCATGCTGGTGAACGCATCTCGCTTTCGTGCGCGCCCCCGCCGAGGCGATCAATTTGTTGTTTTCTCCTGTATGGCTGTATGTAGGGTAGAGCGAGCGGGCGGTGCTCCTTAAACCTGGCCCCGTCGACGTGCGGCGTTGTTCTATGTAGTAGGAGTACTATGTTCACCGTACACGTACGTATAGTACATGTGGGGACGCGAGCCAGGAGCACCGTCAGGCTCTTCTTTCCAGAGATGTCAACACCAGCAGGCACCAGGCAGCGTAAGGAAATGAAAGCTTTGCATGCGAATGAACGCACGCACCTTGGCGGATCCGCACACGGTGATTCTCCGGATCTGGCCGGGAGAAACGGGCCCGGACGGTGGAGCTGTCTCTCTGACATGTGTGTTGTGTGGGACTCCAGTTGGCTCCCTCTCCTCTTCATAACGGGAGGTCTCGTTAGATCGGCCAACCGTTGTACAAACTGCGGCAATGGCACGGTTACAGGCTTACAGGTTACAGCAACCGCAGCAGGTAGTCCTAGACCGAGACGAGCATATTTTGGATGCATGGACCAGGCAAAGAGTAACAGCGAGTAGGAGTCGCGTTGCATTAAACTCGCTCCCTGCTAGCAAAGAGTAACAGCGAGCATATTCTGGTGACTTGCCTGTTGGGTGAGCCGAAGAATCGCCGGCCGCACTCACTGCACCGTGGGGTCGGGCATGTCGGTGGATCTTACTGGACCAGTCCCGACGCATGGTAACCGTGGCGCATGCGACGGAACAGAGCAGCATGGGTGTGTGCTTTCGAGGTTGAGAAGCACGGGTGTCTGTCTCTCAGACAAAGCATGGATGAGCGGTAAACACTACTATAGTTTAACCATCGCAAAAAAGAAAAAAGTTTAACCATCGCAAGTCATAAGTGACATGTGCTAAGTAGACTATCACTAGCTATAACTGATAGACGATAGATAGTACATAAACTTGAGTTCACAACACCTCGTTGCTAACGACAAGGGTTAAACTAGACGACCAAGACGAGAGAAATGACTCTTCTCATCTCAACTTGGCTCCTCTACGGCTGTATCTCGCCCATGACTCGGCCACGACCTCCGGCACCACCTTCCTCTCGGCCAAGGAGGACATCACCTTCGCCCTCGTCACCTTCTTCACCAGGAGCCGCCACGTCTTGTCCGCCTTCCCCGTCTGCGCCTTGGCCTTGAAATGGCTGCGAAAATCAGCCAACCACGGTGAAACGTTAGATCTCACTTCGTCACCAGACGTAAAAAAACAGCTATTAGGCGTGCGTCAGATCCGTCATGTGCGTTTGCATGGCGCTCTATTGGCGGCGTTCCCGTGGCCGTCCAAGTCGCTTTCATGCAAGAGGACGAAAGCCAGTACGTCCAATTTCTTCCTTGTATATTGTCAAGTACGAACCGATTTCCTTTCGCGGAAAGGGCGCCGGGCACCGATCGATCTCGCCAGCCTGGTTCTTGGCTGCCGATCTACCGCGCGTTTGCGGAAAGCGCCACGTTTGATGGAAAGCGTGTTTCTCCCGAATGCGTTTTCTCACCTGCAGAGCGGCACGCGGCAGGCCCGGTCCGGCCGGTCGCAGACGGAGGCGTGGAGCCGGAAGAGCTGCAGCATGCGCTTGCACCGCGCGCACCCACCGGGCGCCATCTTTTTCGGGCACGTCGCGAAGTGCCGCATCAGCACCTGCAGGCCCCGGCACGTGCACCCTGCCCTCGCGCACGGCGCGTCCGCGTCCGCGCAGCCGGCCTTGGCGCCGGAGTCGCCGGGGAAGATGTGCTCGAGGGAGGCCATGGCCTCGCCCAGCTGCCGGCACGCCTCCTGCGCGGCCCGCTCGCGCGCCCACCGCTCATTCCGCTGGTCGGCGTCCTCGAGGAGCGTGAGGAGCTCGAGCTCCAGCGCGGCGTCGTGGCGCCGCGCGAAGCGCCACCCGTCGGACTGCTCCACGGAGGCGAACTCCTTGGCCGCGAGGCGCGCGCACCGCATGTACAGCCGCGGCGCGTCGCAGAGCCTCGCCAGCTTCAGCATGTCCACGGCGCGCTCCGGCGTCAGGCGCGCCGACACGGCCGCCTCCGCCGCCCGCTTCAGCCACCCCACCCGGTACGCGTGCGCCAGCGCCAGCAGCTGCGCCCAGTTGGCGCCCACCGCCTCCTCCTCCGCGGGCACCACCTTGGACTTGGAGGAGTAGAGGAAGTGGATGAAGGCGTGGACGGCGTCGAAGGAGACGCCGAGGACGGGGATGGTGCACTCGGCGCCCCACCCGCGCTGCGCCCTGTCGATCATCCGCTCCAGCACCGGCGACGCCGAGGCCTGCATATCGCCGCCCGATTTGGAATTAGCCAACGATTCAACAACAACGCACAAGGCAAGATCCACCGCATAAATCAATCAAATAAGCGGCAGAGCGGCTTACAAGAACGTAGGAATGCGCGGCGATGCTCTGCCCGTCCGACGTCACGACTCGCATGTCCGCCGGCGACGCCCGGTAGGAATCGAAGCCCGCGCAGATCGTCATAGAATGATCGCTTCCAAACTCCAGCTAGCTAGTCCCCTCGTGAAGCCCCCGGATTCTCCTGGTGTCAACAAGGGCAACGGGATGCGTAGCGAAGCACCAAAGCGCCGAGAAACCCAAGAAACGGAGCAGATGGATCTCGGGGCGATGTGGAAAGAGAATGAGAGGAAGTCTCGAGCTCAGCGACAGCTATATAGTGTCGTGGACAAAGGTAGCCGACGACGACGTGTAGCACAGTGCGTGCACAGCTATCGTCAACTGAGGGCAACGGGAACAACGGGACGGGATGATCATTGGGAGCGGGCCGCGTTGTTCTGGACGGACGGAAATACTAATTAGCTAATCGCCGTTGATGCGTCGAGGCTGATGAGGATTTGACTCCAGAGGAGAGGATCTGAGTCAGAGAGGTGATCTCGGGGGCCGCCGACGGAGGGAAACCACCGGCAGTGGTTGAAGCAGGCGGAGCCGACGACCCCGATCGGACCACGTAGGCGCTTCGTGCGCCACCAGTTTAGGTGCGGAAAAGGGAACGGAGCTGTTGGGCGTTGGCGGCGTTTTGTTACTTTTTGGGTGTGGAGTTCAATTTTTTTAAAGGTTTTGGGTGTGGAGTTGATGACACGGATCCACGTTTTGTTTCTTCATATTTAATTTGTTTATAAGGATTCATTCATACCAAACGCGGTATTGATCGGAATTCGGAAGCTGTTAATTGTTATTGCCAACTTTCTTGGAGACGGAACTTTATCTTCATACTACATACGCAGACGTGATTGCGCAATGTTTTCTTTTCTCAGGCCACATGCTAATGCGTTTAAATACGATACTTGTATAGTGTTGGTATATTATGGCCTAGTGTAACTTTTGAGATGTTAATAATAGTGGGGCCCATCTTTTCTTTGGTACTCCTCTATACGGCAATAGCTGGCGAACGTTCCCAGGAAGGCACTCCCGGAGCGAACGAAACGTTAGTTGGGGAAGGCTCCATCCACCGAACCGGCATCCCTCTGTCGTATATTCGCTGTAGTGCGATTGTAGCATGACCACAGTTTGGCCCATGTATTGCACATGAAAAAAAGGCAGGCTCAATTAGTTCATTTTTTGGAAAAAAAATGCCATCAACAAAAAAAAAACATAAAATAAGATAAATGGGCTTTGCTAGACCTACGTAAATTTTGGTACAAAAGTTTCTTTTAACCGAATTTTGGTACAAAAGTTACTAAAGGGTGATGTGGGCTGGTTTGATAGGATTGCACCAGACCCCACCCTGAAAATGTGTGTGTGGGGGGGGGGGGGGGGGGGGGGGGGGGGGGGGGGGAGGGGGGAGGGGGAGATCAGTGGGATGAGGGAAGGAGACCTCGTTTTTTGTTGTACGTGTAGCATTTTTGAGGACAAATTTACAATTGGCATGTTGTAAACATATAAAAACAAATGCCATGTTGTACTCTATAAAACTACCATCCTCTGATTTAAAATTTTACCGTGGTATATTCAATGAATATTCCAAGGTAGCTACAATAATAAAATTGGCATGCTCTAATTTAGGACATGTATATAATGTATATATTAGGGAAATTTGCCAAGTTCGGGTAATTGCATATCGAAGGATACATGTAAAACACGTTTTGTTTCTTCATATTCAATTTGTTTATTTATAATCGGATTCATTCATACCAAACGCGGTATTGATCGGAATTCGGAAGTTCTTAATTGTTATTGCCTACTCTCTTAAATACTATACTCGTATAGTGTTGGTATATTATGGCCTAGTGTAACTTTTGAGATGTTAATAATAGTGGGGCCCAACTTTTCTTTGGTACTCCTTTATACGGCAATAGCTGGCAAACATTCCCAGGGAAGGCACCCCCGGAGCGAACAAAACGTTAGTTGGGGAAGGATCCATCCACCGAACCGGCGTCCCTCTGTCGTATGTTCGGTGTAGTGCAATTGCAGCGTGACAGCAGGTTGGCCCATGTAACACGCATGAAAAGAAAAAGGTATTCTCAATTAGCTCATTTTTTGAAAAGAAAATTGCCATCCACAAAAAAAAAAATCTGACATAAAAATAAGAGACACATAATTTACAATTGGCATGGTGTAAACATATAAAAACAAATGCCATGCTATATTCTATAATACTACCATCCTCTGATTTAAAATTTTACCATGGTATATTCAATGAATGTGCCAAGGTATCTACAATAAAAAATTGACATGCTCTAATTTAGGACATGTATATAACGTAAATATTAGGAAAATTTGCCAAGTTCGGGTAATTGCATATTGAAGGATACATGTAAAACACATGGGGGGTGGGTGGGGGGGGGGGGGCGGATTTGCCAACAATTAGTACTAGTGAAAATTTCCCAGCATGCCATTGTGAGTAATACAAATGGATTCCTACAAATTTGCCATCAGTAATGTATGTAATTTGCCATGTTCTAGAGAACACAACATCCGTAAAATTTCCATGTGACCAGTTCACTTAATTTCACAAATTGTCATGTTCTATAGATCGAAATTTATAAAATTGCCATGTGACAGCCAAAATTTCTCTAAAACATGGTAAAATGTAGGATTTCTTTGAAATTATTAGGAAAAACTGCCAAGTTCAGGTAATTGGATATTGAAGGATACATGTAAAACACATAAGGGGGGGGGGTGAAAATTTCCCTCTTGGGGAGGGTGTCTAACCTTGATTAACGCCATCCTAGCATCCATCCCATGCTACTTTATGTCGCGTTTCCTTTGGCCTAAAGTGTCGCTAGAGCTTTTGACAAAGATTTTGAGGGTCTTCCTCTGGCAAGGTTCCAATTCAGCCAAGGGAGGGCAGTGCCTGGTAGCATGGGAAACAACCTAAGCAAGCAAGAGGGCAGCCTTGGGATCAGGGACCTAGAGGCTCATAACAGATCCACGATCTGCAAGTTTGCAGCTAAGATTCTATGGGGCAGTGAGGTCCCTTGTTTCCAATGGTTTGGCGCAAGATACTGTCAACAATCCATCCCACTAAAGAGTAATAACAAAGACACAATGATCTGGAAGTGCATCAAATCCTTGATTCCAACACTTCTCCAAGGCACCAAATGCAGGACTGGAAGCGAGTCACACATTTCTTTCTAGCACGATGAATGGACGGGGTGCGATAGGCTATTTCTCTTGCACCCCACTCTGTTCTCCTTTACCAAAGACAAAGGCTGCAATGTTGCCTCGCAAGATGTCAATGATAGGTGACTCATCCAATTGCTACCTAACCTGACCCCATTGCCATTCGAGAGCTCCTCTCTTTGATGGCATGCCTACAGGGTATGACATGCAACTAGAAGTTTTCGACCGCGGATACTCATATATTCAAGGCTCTAACTCAAACACTTCATTTTTCTATAGCCTACTTGCTTTCATAGGTGTTACTTGGCAGTTTTTAGACTTTGCCTAGGACCCTATCATCCCGTTCAAGCATAAAGTTTTCTTATGGCTTACTCTCAAAGACCGTCTCAACACCAGGAGACATGGTTAACAAGAATTTGCACAAGGTTACTTCTCATGACGGTTGTATGTGTGTCAGGCCACAGAAACAACCTCGCATATCATCCTTAGATGCCGGGCAACCTCCTTTATTTGGGAGAAGATAGGGATGGCCAGTACAACCTCATCATCCACGGACATTTCAAATTTTGTGCAGCACAACTCTACTGCCTAGAGGTTTGGAAGATGATGGAACATCTTCTTCACAATTGTGGTTGTTGCCATTTGGAGAGCGTGTAATGCAAGAACTTTTGAAAGCAATTAGTGGCCAGTTACATATGTGGCACAATATGCTCCTGAGCTTTCTGCTGATATGTAGTTATCGTGCCAAACTACAAAATGAGAAAGAGATCCTTCATCATTGGGCCAGAAGACTCAATTCATAAGTTCACTTAGTTAGTCACTTTCGCCTTTCTCTCCCTCAGTCTATGCCTGAGGGCTTGATACATCCCAAACGTATTTACTTTTCCAAACACTTTTGCTCTTGTTTTGGACTCGAATTTGCATGATTCGAATGGAACAAACCTAG
Organism: Triticum aestivum; assembly: GCF_018294505.1. Taxonomy (NCBI): domain Eukaryota; kingdom Viridiplantae; phylum Streptophyta; class Magnoliopsida; order Poales; family Poaceae; genus Triticum; species Triticum aestivum. Next base: position 520,916,190 of record NC_057798.1, on the reverse strand, counting down.
ACTGATGCTGTTTTCAGCAGAATTGCCATGGTGTTATTTTCCTGCAGAAATAAAAGTCTTAGATTGAGCTGAAAATTTACGAAGAATATTTCGAGAATGTATAAAAACATATTGGCAAAGAGAACTACTAGAGGGGGGCCACCCAGGAGCCACAAGGTCAGGGGCGAGCCCAACCCCCTAGGGCGCGCCATGTGAGATTGTGGGCCCCTCGAGCCTCAGTTTGCCCTAAGACAAACTCTATAAGTATTGTCTCGCAGAAAAAAAATCTGAGGGACGGAATCATCGCGTTTTACGATACAGATCCGATGCCACCTCTTGTTCTTGGTCGGGAGGGCTGATATGGAGTCCGTTCGGGGCTCCGGAGGGTGGAATTTGATGACCCACAAGTATAGGGGATCAATCGTAGTCCTTTAGATAAGTAAGAGTGTTGGACCCAACGAGGAGCAGAAGGAAACGACAAGCGGTTTTCAGCAAGGTATTATCTGCAGGCACTGAAATTGTAAGTAACAGATAGTTTGATAGCAAGATAATTTGTAATGAGCAAATAGTAGTAATGGTAACAAAGGTGCAACAAAGTAGCCCAATCCTTTTTGTAGCAAAGGTCAGGCTGGAATGGTCTCTTATAATAAGCAAAGCGTTCTTGAGGACATACGAGAATTTCATCTAGTCACTTTCATCATGTTTGTTTGATTCGCCTTCGTTACTTTGATAATTTGATATGTGGGTAGACCGATGCTTGGATGTTGTGCTTAGTTGAACAAGCCTTCCACTTATGATTATCCAATCTCTCAAGCATCTGCAACTACGAAAGAATGCTAACAGTTGGAATTCTGGACTGGAAAATGAGAAAATATTAGAGACCTATTATGCACAACTCCAAAAGTCCTAAAACTTTACGGAGAGTCATTTTGGAAGTAATAAAAATATTGGGTGAAGAAAGCACCAGAGGGGGGCCACTAGCCATATACAAGGGTGGGGGCGCGCCCCCTGTCTTGTGGGCCCCCTGTCAGGCCTTCGGTGCCCATATTCTGCTATATGGTGTGTTTTGACCTAGAAAAAAATAGAAGGAAGCTTTTGGGACGAAGCATCACCGTCTCGAGGCAAAACTTGGGCAGAACCAATCTAGGGCTTCGGTGGAGCTATTCTGCCGGGGAAACTTCCCTCCGAGAGGGGGAAATCGAAGCCATCGTCATCACCAACGATCCTCTCATCGAGAGGGGGTCAATCTCCATCAACATCTTCACCAACACTATCTCTTCTCAAACTCTAGTTCATCTCTTATATCCTATCTTTGTCTCAAAACCTCAGATTGGTACCTCTGGGTTGCTAGTAGTGTTGATTACTCCTTGTAGTTGATGCTAGTTGGTTTATCCGGTGGAAGATCATATGTTCAGATCCTTAATGATAATTAATACTCCTATGATTATGAACATGAATATGCTTTGTGAGTAGTTACGTTTGTTCCTGAGGACATGGGAGAAGTCTTGTTATAAGTAATCATGTTATTTTTGGTATTCATTCGATATTTTGATGAGATGTATGTCGTCTTTCCTCTAGTGGTGTATGTGAACGTCGACTACATGACACTTTACCATGATTTGGGCCTAGGGAAGGCATTGGGAAGTAATAAGTAGATGATGGGTTGCTAGAGTGATAGAATCTTAAACCCTAGTTTATGCGTTGCTTCGTAAGGGGCTGATTTGGATCCATATGTTTCATGCTATGGTTAGATTTATCTTAATTCGTCTTTTGTAGTTGCGGATGCTTGCGAGAGGGGTTAATCATAAGTGGGAGGCTGGTCCAAGGAAGTACAACAACCAAGCACCGGTCCACCCACATATCAAGTTATCAATGTAACAAACGTGAATCATATGAGCATGATGAAAACTAGCTTGACAGTAATTCCCATGTGTCCTCGAGAGCGCTTTGCTTTATATAAGAGTTCGTCCAAGCTAGTCCTTTGCTACAAAAAGGATTGGGCTACCTTGCTGCACCTTAGTTACTTTTGTTACTTTTTACCCGTTATGAATTATCTTATCACAAAACTATCTGTTACGGATAATTTCAGTGCTTGCAGATAATACCTTGCTGAAAACCGCTTGTCATTTCCTTCTGCTCCTCGTTGGGTTCAACACTCTTAATTATCGAAAGGACTACAATAGATCCCCTATATGGGTCATCAAGACTCTTTTCTGACGCCGTTGTTGGGGAGTGAAGTGCCTTTCGTAAGTGGAATTTGGTAAGGAAACATTTATATAGTGTGCTGAAATTTACAGTTGTCACTTGTCACTATGGAGGATAATCCTTTGAGGGGCTTGTTCGGGGTATCTTCACCCCGACCGGAAAAACAAAGTGTTTCTCCTCAACCTACTGAACCTACTGAAAATATTTATTATGAAATTCCTTCGGGTATGATAGAGAAATTGCTAGCTAATCCTTATGCAGGAGATGGAACATTACATCCTGATATGCACCTAATCTATGTGGATGAAGTTTTTGGATTATTTAAGCTTGCAGGTTTGCCCGAGGATGATGTTAAGAAGAAGGTCTTCCTTTTATCTTTGAAGGGAAATGCATTGACATGGTATTGTCTATGTGATGATATTGGATCTTGGAACTACAACCGACTGAAATTGGAATTTCATCAAATGTTTTATCCTATGCATCTGGTTCATCATGATCGGAATTATATATATAATTTTTGGCCTCGTGAAGGATAAAGTATCGCTGAAGCTTGGGGGAGGCTTAAGTCAATGTTATATTCATACCCCAATCATGATCTCTCAAGAGATATTATTATTTAGAATTTTTATGCTCGGTTTTCTCGTAATGATCAATCCATGCTCGATACTTCTTGTATTGGTTCTTTTATGAAGAAGACTATTGAATTCAAATGAGATTTATTAGAAAGAATTAAATGCAACTTTGAAGATTGGGAACTCGATGAAGTTAATGAGTCAGGTATAAACCTTAAGTTTGATTGTGTTATATCTTTTATGGATACCGATGCTTTTTGTGAATTTAGCACTAAATATGGACTTGACTCTAAGATAGTAGCTTCTTTCTATGAATCATTTGCTACCCATGTTGATCCCAAAACAGAAGTGGTTTAAATATCATCCTCCCATTGAAGCAAAAGTAGTAGAACCTATTAAAGTTGAAGAAGAAACTGTTACTTATAATGTTGAATCTATTGTTCCTACTGCTTATATTGAGAAGGCACATTTTCCTGTTAGAATAAAGGATTATGCTAAAGCTTCAACTGTGGTTCATAAGAGTTATACTAGAACACCTAAAACAAATTAAACTTAAATCTAGTGTTGCTATGGTTAAAGATCTCTTGGTCGATAATATTGATGGGCATGTTATTTATTTTTGTGATGAAGCTGCTAGGATTGCTAAACCCGATACTAAAGATAAACATAGACCCGTTGTTGGCATGCATGTTGTTTCTTTTAAAATAGGAGATCATTGCTATCATGGCTTATGTGATGTGGGTGCTAGTGTGAGTGCAATTCCTTTAACTTTATATCAAGAAATTATGAATGATATTGCACATGCTGAGATAGAAGATATTGATGTTACTATTAAGCTTGCCAATAGAGATACTATATCACCAATTGGGATTGTTAGAGATGTTGAGGTCTTGTGTGGGAAAATTAAATACCCTACTGATTTTCTTGTTCTTGGTTCCCCACAAGATGATTTTTTCCCATTATATTTGGTAGACCTTTCTTGAATACTCTTAGTGCTAAGATAGACTATGAGAAAGAAATTGTTACTGTAAGTTTTGGGGATATGTCTCATGATTTTAATTTCTCTAAATTTCGTAGACAACCCCATGATAAAGAAATGCCTAGTAAGGATGGAATTATTGGTCTTGCTTCTATTGCCGTACCTCCTACTGATCCTTTAGAATAATATTTGTTAGACCATGAAAATGATATGTTTATGAATGAAAGAAAGGAATTAGATGAAATATTCTTTAATGAAGGGCCTGTTTTGAAACACAATTTGCCTGTTGAAATCCTTGGAGATCCTCCTCCACCAAAGGGTGATCCCGTGTTTGAGCTTAAACAATTACATGACACTTTGAAATATGCTTATCTTGATGAAAAGAAGATATATCCTGTTATTATTAGTGCTGACCTTTCATAGCATGAAGAAAAGAGATTATTGAAAACTCCGAAGAAGCACCGTGCCGCTATTGGATATATCTTGACGATCTTAAGGGCATTAGTCCCACTCTATGTCAACACAAAATTAATATGGAGCCTAATGCTAAATCAGCTGTTGATCACTAACGACGGTTAAATCCTAAGATGAAAGAAGTGGTAAGAAATGAAATACTAAAGCTTCCGGTGGCAGGTATAATTTATCCTATTGCTGATAGTAGATAGCTAAGTCCCGTTCATTGTGTCCCTAAGAAGGGAGGTATTACTGTTGTTCCTAATGATAAAAATGAATGGATTCCACAAAGAATTATTACAGGTTATAGAATGGTAATTGATTTTCGCAAACTAAACAAAGCTACTGGAAAGGATCATTACCCTTTACCTTTTATTGATCAAATGGTAGAAAAACTATCCAAAAACATACACATTTCTGCTTTCTAGATGGTTATTCTGGTTTCTCTCGAATACCTGGGTCAAAAGAGGACCAAGAAAAGACCACTTTTACTTGCCCTTTTGGTACTTCTTATAGACGTATGCCTTTTGGTTTATGCAATGCACCTGCTACCTTTCAAAGATGTATGACTGCTATATTCTATGACTTTTGTGAAAAGATTGTTGAGGTTTTCATGGATGATTTCTCCATTTACAGAACTCTTTTGTTGATTGCTTAAGCAACCTTGATCAAGTTTTGCAGAGATGTGAAGAAACTAATCTCGTCTTGAATTGGGAGAAGTGCCACTTTGTGGTTAATGAAGGTATTGTCTTGGGCATAAATTTTTTGAAAGAGGTACTAAAGTTGATAAAGCTAAAGTTGATGCTATTGAAAAGATGTCATGTCCTAAAGATATCAAAGGTAGAAGAAGTTTTCTTGGTCATGTTGGTTTCTATAGAAGGTTTATTAAAGACTTATCTAAAATTTCTAGGACTCCCACTAATCTACTGCAAAAAGATGTTCCTTTTGTTTTTGATGATGATTGTGTAGAAGCATTTGAAATACTTAAGAAAGCCTTGATTTCTGCACCTATTGTTCAGCCACTTGATTTGAATTTACCCTTTGAAATTATGTGTGATGCTAGTGATTATGTTGTTGGTGCTGTTCTAGGCCAAAGAGTTGATAAGAAATTGAATGTTATTCATTATGCTAGTAAAAATCTAGACAGTGCCCAGAGAAATTATGCTACTACTGAAAAAGAATTTTTAGCAGTTGTTTTTGCCTGTGATAAGTTCAGATCCTATATTGTTGATTCCAGAGTAACTGTTCACACTGATCATGCTGCTATTAAATATCTTATGGAAAAGGAAGATGCTAATGGGTTCTCCTGTTGCAATAATTTGATTTGCATATTATTGATAGAAAGGGAGCTGAGAACCCCGTTGTAGACAACTTGTCTAGGTTAGAAAATGTTCTTGATGACCCACTGCCTATTGATGATAGTTTTCCTGATGAGCAATTAGCTTTCATAAATGCTTCTCGTAATACTCCATGGTATGCTAATTATGCTAATTATATTGTTGCTAAGTTTATACCAACTTGTTTCACATACCAGCAAAAGAAAAAGTTTTTCTATGATTTAAGACATTACTTTTGGGATGACCCACATCTTTATAAAGAAGGAGTAGATGGTGTTATTAGACATTGTGTACATGAGCATGAACAGGAACAGATCCTACGCAAGTGCCACTCCGAGGCCTACGGAGGACACCACGCTGGAGATAGAACTGCACACAAGGTATTGCAATCCGGTTTTTATTGTCCTACTCTCTTCAAGGATGCTTGTAAATTTGTCTTGACTTGTGATGAATGCCGGAGAATTGGCAATATTAGTAGACGTCAGGAAATGCCTATGAATTATTCACTTGTTATTGAACCATTTGATATTTGGGGCTTTGATTATATGGGACCTTTTTCATCCTCTAATGGGTATACACATATTTTAGTTGCTGTTGATTACGTTACTAAGTGGGTAGAAGCTATTCCAACTAGTAGTGTTGATCATAACACTTCTATTAAGATGCTTAAAGAAGTTACTTTTTCCGAGGTTTGGAGTCCCTAGATATTTAATGACTGCTGGTGGTTCACACTTTATTCATGGTGCTTTCCATAAATTGCTTGCTAAATATGATATTAACCATAGAATTGCATCTCCATATCATCCTCAGTCTAGTGGTCAAGTAGAATTGAGCAATAGAGAGTTTAATTGATTTTGCAAAAGACTGTCAACAGATCTAGAAAGAATTGCTCTAAGAAACTTGATGATGCATTATGGGCTTATAGAACTGCTTATAAAAACCCTATGGGTATGTCTCCATATAAAATGGCTTATGGAAAGGCTTGTCACTTACCTCTTGAACTAGAACATAAAGCTTATTAGGCAATCAAAGATCCCAATTATGATTTCAAACTTGCCAGTGAGAAGAGGTTATTTGACATAAGCTCGCTTGATGAATGTAGAACCCAAGCCTATGAGAATGCCAAGTTGTTTAAAGAAAAAGTTAAAAGATGGCATGACAAAAGGATACGAAAGTAGGTGATCATGTTTTTCTATACAACTCTTGTTTAAGATTTTTGGTAGGAAAGCTTCTCTTTAAATGTGAAGGTCCTTACATCATCGAGGAGGTCTATCATTCTGGTGCCATCAAGATCAACAACGCCGAAGGCACAAACCCAAAGGTGGTAAACGGTCAAAGAATCAAACATTATATCTCAGGTACTCCCATAAATGTTGAAACCAATATAATTAATAACATAACACCAGAGGGGTACATAAGGGATACTTTCTAGAACGTTTCAGACTCCGAAAAGGAATAGGTATGTGGTACGGTAAGTAAACTGACTCCAAAACTGTTCCAATAGCAATTTTTCTCTGTTTTGGAATATTTAAAAAATTAGGAAAATTAAAAGTAGTCCAAAATATGCACGAGGAGTCCACAAGGGTGGAGGGCGCGCCCTACCCCCTGGGCGTGCCCCCTGCCTTGTGGCCACCTCGTGTGCCCTCCGGACTCCGTTTTCTTGCATAATACTTCTTTTGGTTGGTAAAAATTCATTATATAATCTCCCGAAGGTTTTGACCACCGTACCACGGCAATATCTCTTATTTTCGTTTTGAGTTGTTTCTGCCAGAGTTTTCAAGGCCAGGCATCGTGTCTTCCTCCTCCTCCTCCAACAATGTGGATGACAATGCTTGGTTGATGTAGATGGAAATCAGGAGGGCGGAGACCGAGGAAGCCACGATGGAAGAAGATCAAGGGAATTCGCTTGAGGTCCACCCTCCGGCTTCGGAGAGAGGCACTCTGGCTGGCATCTCCACTATTCCCAATCCCCATCAAGCCGTAGGGACTACGAGTAACCATGAAGGCCAACAAATACAAGGAGGACTTCCTCCCAGGAGGCCCTTACACAGGTTACATCAAAACAAATTTCATAATCTAGTTCATAATTATGGAGTGGAGAATACACCTCGCACACACATACCTTCCAATTGGGACATATCCCGTCCAAGTGAAAGTGATGCAGGGAAAAGCTCATGGTGGCCAGAAAACAAGCATCTTTTAGAAGAAATTCAAAAGAATGCAATTATGCTTCAACGTGTACTCCGAGAATTGCAGGATCTTAAAGGTAGCTTAATCAAGCTAACTAAAACTCCATCATCATCACCTCCAAAGAAAGGGACATAAATACATGGGTATGGGCACTCCCCTTGGCAACTGCCAAGCTTGGGGGAGGTGCCTTGGTATCATATCAGCATCACACCTTTACCTTTATCATTTTTCTTAGTTCGATCCTTTTGGTTATATCTTGATCTAGTAGAATAAAGTTTTTAGTATGAGCTAGCTTTGAGTTTTGTTTTGAGATCTATCTATGTAATCGAGTCTGTGAGTTATATAATAAAGAGTAGTTTCGAGTTGAGGGCTTTGCTTTCTTGCTATGATCTCGAGGGAATAAAATAAGAGAAATACTAAAAATAAACAAAAGGATCATATAATGATCTTATGGAGAGTAATGACTTCACATATAAAGAGTATGATGAATAAAAGGTGCTGAGAGTTGACAAACATAGTTTTGGTCATTGTTGCAATTAATGGGAAGTAATAAAGAATGAGAGGCTTCACCTATAAATATACTATCTTGGACATCCTTTGTAATTGTGAGCATTCATTAAAATATGACATGCTAAAAAGTTGATGTTGGACAAGGAAGCCAACATAATGGGTTATGTTTTCTTATATCCGAATAGAAGTTATATTGTCGTGGATCCTCCAACATGTTGAGCTTGCTTTTATCTCTTATTCTAGCCAAATCCTTTGCACCAAGTAGAGATAGTACTTGTGCATCCAAACATCCCTTAAACCCAGTTTTGCCATGAGAGTCCACCATACCTACCTATGGATTGAGTAAGATCTGATACGTCCATTTTGCATCATGTTTTCCTACTGTTATTTATGTTGTTTTTATAATAATGCTTTTGGAGTAATTTTGATGCCTTTTCTCTCATAATATGCAAGGTATGCACCAAGGGGGAGAATTCTGACAGCTGGAAATCTGGACCTGAAAAAGCTACGTCAAGCTACCTATTCTGCACAACTCCAAATGAGTTGAAACTCCCCGAGGATTTTTATGGAATATTTAAGGAATATTGGAGCAAATAAGTACCAGAGGAGGGCCACCAGGTGGGCACAACCCACCTGGGCGCGCCAGGAGGCCCAAGCGCGCCCTGGTGGGTGCTGCCCTCCTCGGCCCACCTCCGGTGCCCTTCTGGTATATAAGTCATTTTGACCTACAAAAATAAGGAGAGGACATTCGGGACGAAGCGCCGCCACCTCGAGGCGGAACTTGGGCAGGAGCACTTTTGCCCTCCGGCGGAGCGATTCCGCCAGGGGAACTTCCCTCCCGGAGGGGGAAATCATCGTTATCATCATCACCAACAACTCTCCCATCTTGGTGAGGGATATCTTCATCAACATATTCACCGCACCAACTCTCTCAAACCCTAGTGCATCTCTTGCGTTCAATCTTTGTATCAAAACTATAGGTTGGTGCCCGTGGGTGACTAGTAGTGTTGATTACATCTTGTAGTTGATTACTTATGGTTTATTTGGTGGAAGATTATATGTTCAGATCCATTATGCTATTCAATACCCCTCTGATCTTGAGCATTTTTATCATTTGTGAGTAGTTACTTTCATTCTTGAGGTCACGGGAGAAATCATGTTGCAAGTAATTATGTGAACTTGATATGTATTTGATATTTTGATGGTATGTATGTTGCCATTCTCTTAGTGGTGTCATGTGAACGTCGACTACATGACACTTCACCATATTTGGGCCTAAGGGAATGCATTGTGGTGTAGTTATTAGATGGTGGGTTGCAAGCGTGACAAAAGCTTAAACCCCAGTTTATGTGCTATTCCGTAAGGGACCGATTGGATCCAAAAGTTTAATGCTATGGTTAGAATTTATTCTTAATACTTTTCTCGTAGTTGTGGATGCTTGTGATAGGGTTAATCATAAGTAGGAGGTTTGTTCAAGTAAGAACAACACCTAAGCACCAGTCCACCCACATATCAAATTATTAAAGTACCGAACACGAATTAAGCCAACATGATGAAAGTGACTAGATGAAATTCCCGTGTACCCTCAAGAACACTTTGCTTATCATAAGAAACCGTTTTGGCCTGTCCTTTGCCTCAAAAGGATTGGGATACCTTGCTGCACTTTTGTTACTACTATTGTTAGTTGCTCGTTACAAATTATCTTGCTACCAAACTACTCCGCTACTTACAATTTTAGCACTTGCAGACATTACCTTACTGAAAACCACTTGTCATTTCCTTCTGCTCCTCGTTGGGTTCGACACTCTTACTTATCGGAAAGAGCTACAATTGACCCCATACACTTTTGGGTCATCAAGGCAATTTTCTGGCGCCATTGCCGGGGAGTGAAGCACTCTTGGTAAGTGGAAAGTGGCAAGGAAACATTATTACTAAATGCTGAAATTTATTGTCACTTGCTACTATGGAAAACAATCCTTTGAGGGGTTTGTTCGGGGTATCTTTACCTCGATCGGAACCACAATTAGTTACCCCTCAACCTACTGCACCTACTGAAAATATTGAATATGAAATTCCTTCGGGTATGTTAGAGCAATTGCTAGCTAATCCTTATGCAGGAGATGTAACCGAACATCCTGATATGCACTTAATATATGTGGATGAAATTTGTGGATTATTTAAGCTTGAAGGTTTGCCCAGAGATGAAGCTAAGAAGAAGGTTTTCCTGTATCTTTGAAGGGAAAAGCATTGACATGGTATAGGCTATGCGATGATATTGGATCTTGGAACTAGAACCGTTTGAAATTGGAATTTCATCATAAATTTTATCCTATGCATCTAGTTCATTGTGATCGGAATTATATATATAATTTTTGGCCTCATGAAGGAGAAAGTATTGCTCTAGATTGGGGGAGGCTTAAGTAAATGTTATATTCATGCCCCAATCATGAGCTCTCGAGAGAAATTATTATCCAGAATTTTTATGCTCAGCTTTCTCGTAATGATCAATCCATGCTTGATACTTCTTGTACTGGTTCTTTTATGAAGAAGACTATTGAATTCCGGTGGGATCTTTTAGAAAGAATTAAACGCAACTCTGAAGATTGGGAACTCGACGAAGGTAAAGAGTCGGGTATTGAACCTAAGTTTGATTGTGTTAAATCTTTTATGAATACCGATGCCTTTCAAAAGTTTAGCACTAAATATGGACTTGACTCTGAGATACTAGCTTCCTTTTGTGAATCTTTTGCTACTCATGTTGATCTACCTAAGGATAAGTGGTTTAAATATCACCCACCAATTAAATAAGAAGTTAAAGAACCGGTAAAAGCTAAAGAAGAAACTATCATCTACAATGTAGATCCAGTTGTTCCCACTGCTTATATTGAAAAACCACCTTTTCATATTAGGATGAAGGAACATGCTAAAGCTTCAATTGTGGTTAACAAAAGTTACGTTAGAACACCCAAACCTTCTGAACAAATCAAGGTTTAACCTAGTGTTGCTATGGTTAAAGATCTCTTAGTGGATAATATTGATGGGCATGTTATTTACTTCTGCGGTGAAGCTTCTAGAATTGCCAAACCTGAGGGAAAAGATAAACATAGACCAGTTGTTGGTATGCTTGTTGTCTCGGTTAAGATAGGAGATCACTGTTATCATGGGTTATGTGACCTAGGTGCTAGTGTGAGTGCTATTCCTTTCTCATTATATGAAGAAATTAAAGATGAAATAACACCTACTGAAATAGAAGACATAGATGTTACTATTAAAATTGCTAATAGAGATACTATATCGCCAATTGGGATTCTTAGAGATGTTGAAGTCTTGTGTGGGAAGGTAAAATACCCTACTGACTTTCTTGTTCTTACCACCCCACAAGATGAATTTTGTCCCATTATATTTGGTAGACCTTTCTTGAACACCATCAATGCTAAAATAGATTGTAAGAAACAAACTATCGGTGTTAGCTTTGGTGATGAATCTCATGAGTTTAATTTTTCCAAGTTTAGTAAACAACCTCATAAGAAAGATTTTCCTAGTAAGGATGAAATTATTGGTCTTGCTTCTATTGTTGTGCCTCCTACTGATCCTTTGGAACAATATTTGCTAGACCATGAAAATGATTTGCATATGCATGAGAGAAATGAAATAGATAAAATCTTTTTCGAACAACAACCTCTACTTAAAAATAATTTGCCTATTGAAACTCTAGGGGGTCCTGCTCCACCTAAAGGTGATCCTGTGTTCGAATTAAAACAATTGCCATACACTTTGAAATATGCTTATCTTGATGAAAAGAAGATATATCCTGTTATTATTAGTGCTAACCTTTCAGAACATGAAGAAGAGAGATTATTGAAAGTTCTAAGGAAGCACAGAGCTGCTATTGGATATACTCTTGACAATCTTAAGGGCATTAGTCCCACTCTATGTCAGCACAAGATTAATATGGAACCTGATGCTAAACCCGTTGTTGATCACTAAAGTCGGTAAATCCAAAAATGAAAGAAGTGGCAAGAACGGAAATATTGAAACTTCTGGAAGCAGGTATAATCTATCCTATAGCTAATAGTAGATGGGTAAGTCCTGTTCATTGTGTCCCTAAGAAGGGAGGTATTACTATTGTTCCTAATGATAATAATGAGCTTATTCCACAAAGAGTTGTCATGGGCCATAGAATGGTAATTGATTATAGAAAATTAAATAAAGCTACTAGGAAAGATCATTACCCTCTGCCTTTTATTGATCAAATGTTAGAAAGACTATCTAAGCACACACATTTTTGCTTCCTTGATGGATACTCTGGCTTTTCACAAATACCTGTTTTACAATCTAATCAAGAAAAGACCACTTTTACTTGTCCTTTTGGAACATTTGCTTATAGCATATGCCTTTCGGTTTATGTAATGCACCTGCTACCTTTCAAAGATGTATGACTGCTATCTTCTCTGATTTTTGTGAAAAGATTGTTGAGGTTTTCATGGATGACTTTTCTGTTTATGGGAAGTCTTTTGATGATTGTTTAAGCAATCTTGATCGAGTTTTGTAGAGATGTGAACAAACAAATCTTGTCTTGAATTGGGAGAAGTGCCACTTTATGGTTAATGAAGGTACTGTATTGAGTCATAAAATTTATGAAAGAGGCATTGAAGTGGACAAAGCCAAGGTTGATGCAATTGAGAAAACGCCATGTCCTAAAGATATCAAAGGTAGTTTCCTTCGTCATGCTAGTTTCTATAGGAGGTTTATCAAAGCCTTTTCTAAAATTTCTAGGCCTCTTATTAATCTTTTGCAAAAGGATATTCCCTTTGTGTTTGATGATGATGATTGTATGGAAGCCTTTGAAACACTAAAGAAAGCCTTAATCACTACACCTGTTGTTCAACCACCTGATTGGAACTTGCCTTTTGAGATTACATGTGATGCTAGTGATTATGTTGTTGGTGCTGTTCTAGGACAAAGAGTTGATAAGAAACTAAATGTTATTCATTATGCTAGTAAAACTCTAGATAGTGCTCAACAAAACTATGCTACTACTGAAAAAGAATTCTTAGCACTGGTGTTTGCTTGTGATAAATTTAGATATTACATTGTTGATTCTAAAGTAATTGTTCACACTGATCATGCTGCTATAAATATCTTATGGAAAAGAAAGATGCTAGACCTAGACTCATTAGGTGGGTTCTTCTGCTACAAGAATTTGATTTTCATATTACTGATAGGAAAGGAGCAGAGAACCCCGTAGTTGATAACTTGTCTAGACTCGAAAATATTCTTGATGACCCACAACCAATTAATGATAGCTTCCCTGATGAACAACTAGCTGCAATAAATGTTTCTCATAGTACACCATGGTATGCTGACTATGCTAATTATATTGTTGCTAAATACATACCACCTAGCTTCACATACCAACAAAAGAAAAAAAATTCTTCTATGACTTAAGACATTACTTTTGGGATGACCCACATCTTTATAAAGAAGGAGTAGATGGTATTATTACACGTTGTGTACCTGACCATGAACAGGAACAAATCCTATGGAAATGTCACTCCGAAGCTTATGGAGGACATCACGCGGGAGACAGAACCGCTCATAAGGTATTGCAATCTGGTTTTTATTGGCCTACTCTCTTCAAGGATGCCCGTAAGTTTGTCTCATCTTGTGATGAATGCCAAAGAATAGGTAATATCGGTAAGCGTCAAGAAATGCCTATGAATTATTTACTTGCTGTTGAACCATTTGATGTTTGGGGATTTGACTTTATGGGACCTTTTCCTTCCTCTAATGGGTATACACATATTTTGGTTGCTGTTGATTATGTTACTAAATGGGTAGAAGCAATTCCAACCAGTAGTGTTGATCACAACAACTCTATTAAAATGCTTAAGGAAGTTATTTTTCCAAGGTTTGGAGTCCCTAGATATTTAATGATTGATGGTGGTTCACACTTTATTCATGGCGCTTTCCGTAAGATGCTTGCTAAGTATGATGTTAATCATAGAATTGCGTCACCTTATCATCCTCAGTCTAGTGGTCAAGTTGAACTTAGCAATAAACAAATAAAACTAATTTTACAAAAAACTGTTAATAGGTCCCGGAAGAATTGGTCTAAGAAATTAGATGATGCACTTTGGGCTTATAGAACAGCCTAGAAAAATCCTATGGGTATGTCTCCATATAAAATGGTTTATGGAAAAGCTTGTCATTTACCTCTTGAGTTAGAACACAAAGCATTTTGGGCAATAAAAGAACTTAATTATGATTTCAAACTTGTTCAGATCCATTATGATATTCAATACCCCTCTGATCTTGAGCATGTTTATCATTTGTGAGTAGTTACTTTTCGTTCTTGAGGTCATGGGAGAAACCATGTTGCAAGTAATTGTGTGAACTTGATATGTTTTCGATATTTTGATGGTACATATGTTTCCATTCTCTTAGTGGTGTCATGTGAACATTGACTACATGACACTTCACCATATTTGGTCCTAAGGGAATGCATTGTGGAGTATTTATTAGATGGTGGGTAGCGAGAGTGATAGAAGCTTAAACCCTAGTTTATGCGCTATTCCGTAAGGGACCGATTGGATCCAAAAGTTTAATGCTATGGTTAGAATTTATTCTTAATGCTTTTTTCGTAGTTGCGGATGCTTGCGAAAGGGTTGATCATAAGTAGGAGGTTTGTTCAAGTAAGAACATCACCTAAGCACCGGTCCACCCACATATCAAATTATCAAAGTACCAAACATGAATTAAGCCAACGTGATGAAAGTGACTAGATGAAATCCCCGTGTACCCTGAAGAACACTTTGCTTATCATAAGAAACTGTTTTGGCCTGTCCTTTGCCTCAAAAGGATTAGGCTACCTTGCTGCACTTTTGTTACTACTATTGTTACTTGCTCGTTACAAATTATCTTGCTACCAAACTACTCTGCTACTTACAATTTTAGCACTTGCAGACATTACCTTGCTGAAAACCACTTGCCATTTCCTTCTGCTCCTCATTGGGTTCGACACTCTTACTTATCAAAAAGAGCTACAATTGACCCCATACACTTCTGGGTCATCAAGATCCTTCAAGTAAGTTGTCATCGGTGCAAGCAATAAAAATTGCTCTCTAAATATGTATGATCTATTGGTGTGAAGAAAATAAGCTTTATACAAACTTGTGATATGGAAGAAATAGAAGCGACAGACTGCATAATAAAGTTCTTTATCACAATCATCAATATAAAGTGACATTATTTTGCATTAAGATTTTGTGCATCCAACCATAAAAGCGCATAACAACCTCTGCTTCCTTCTGAGAAGGGCCTACCTTTTACTTTTATCTTCTACCTATATACAAGAGTAATGGTGATCTTCACCTTTCCTTTTTACACTTCTTTCCTTTTGGCAAGCACTATGTGTTGGAGAAATATCCAAATATATATATCCACTTGGATATAGGTTATCATAAAGTATTATTGTTGACATTACCCTTCAGGTAAAAAGGTTGTGAGGCGAAGCTATAAGCCCCTATCTTTCTCTGTGTCCGACTGAGGCTTTGAACTAAGTATAGCGTGAGTGTTAGCAATTGTGAAAGACTAAATGATAGTTGAGTATGTGGACTTGATGAAAAGCTCTTAAATTGACTCTTCCCGATGTTATGATAAATTGCAATTGCTCCAATGACTGAGACCATGGTTTATTAGTTTTCAATGAAGTTTTGGATTCATGCTTTACCTTGTGAACGAATTGTTACTTTAGCATAAGAAATTATATGACAATGTATGTTGCTGTTCTAAAGATGACCATGATGCCCTCACGTCCGTATTTTATTTTATCGACACCTCTATCTCTAAACATGTGGGCATATTTTTTGATTTTGGCTTTCGCTTGAGGACAAGCGAGGTCTAAGCTTGGGGGAGTTGATACGTCCATTTTGCAACATGCTTTTATATCAATATTTATTGCATTATGGGCTGTTATTACACATTATAGCATAATACTTATGCCTTTTTCCTCTTATTTTAATAGGTTTACATGAAGAGGGAGAATGCTGGCAGTTGGAATTCTGGAGTGAAAAAGAAGCAAATATTATAGACCTATTCTGCACAACTCCAAAAGTCTTGAAACTTTACGGAGAGTCATTTTGGAATTAATAAAAAATACTGGGCGAAGAAAGCACTAGAGGGGGCTACCAACCATCCACAAGGGTAGGGGCCCACCCTACCCCTTGGGCACGCCCCCTGCCTAATGGGCCCCCTGTCAGGCCTTCGGTGCCCATCTTATGCTATATGGTGTGTTTTGACCTAGAAAAAAAATCAGAAGGAAGCTTTCGGGACGAAGCGCCGCTGTCTCGAGGCGGAACTTGGACAGAACCAATCTAGGGCTCCGGCGGAGCTGTTCTACATCGAGAGGGGGTCAATCTAGGGAAGGGGAAATCAAAGTCATCGTCATCACCAACGACCCTCTCATTAAGAGGGGGTCAATCTCCATCAACATCTTCACCAACACTATCTCCTCTCGAACCCTAGTTCATCTCTTGTATCCAATCTTTGTCTCAAAATCTCGGATTGGTACCTGTGGGTTGCTAGTAGTGTTGATTACTCCTTGTAGTTGATGCTAGTTTGTTTATCTGGTGGAAGATCATATGTTCAGATCCTTAATGATAATTAATACTCCTCTAATTATGAACATGAATATGCTTTGTGAGTAGTTACATTTGTTCCTAGGGACATGGGAGAAGTCTTGTTATAAGTAATCATGTGAATTTGGTATTCGTTTGATATTTTGATGAGATGTATGTTGTCTTTCCTCTAGTGGTGTTATGTGAACATCGACTACATGACACTTTACCATGATTTGGGCCTAGGGGAAGGCATTGGGAAGTAATAAGTAGATGATGGGTTGCTAGAGCGACAGAATCTTAAACCCTAGTTTATGCATTGCTTCGTAAGGGGCTGATTTGGATCCATATGTTTCATGCTATGGTTAGATTTATCTTAATTCTTCTTTCATAGTTGCGGATGCTTGCGAGAGGGGTTAATCATAAGTGGGAGGCTTGTCCAAGGACGGACAACACCCAAGCACCGGCCCATCCACATATCAAATTATCAAAGTAACGAACGCGAATCATATGAGCATGAGGAAAACTAGCTTGACAGTAATTCTGAGGTGTCCTCGGGAGCGCTTTGCTTTATATAAGAGTTCATCCAGGCTTGTCCTTTGCTACAAAAAGGATTGAGCCACCTTGCTGCACTTTAGTTACTTTTGTTACTTGTTACCTGTTATAAATTATCTTATCACAAAACTATCTGTTACCGATAATTTCAGTGCTTATAGATAATACCTTGCTGAAAACCACTTGTCATTTCCTTCTGCTCCTCGTTGGGTTCGACACTCTTACTTATTGAAAGGACTACGATAGACCCCTTATACTTGTGGGTCATAGGGGAGCAAAAGCGCTCCTTGTTAGAAATATGCCCTAGAGGCAATAATATTATATTATTATATTTCCGTTATTCTTAATTAAGAGTTTATATTTCATGCTATAACTGCTATGATCCTGGAATATGCAATTCAGTGGAAAACTCATGTGCACGTGTGGAATGATAAACGGTGAAACTATAGGTTCCCGGTGCAGCCTCTAGGACTAGCTCAAGTGTTGTTGGAGATCACATTTTCCAGATCTTAGGATATCGTTAGGTGCAACGATAGTCCTAAAACAACATTGAAGGTATGATGTTAGAAGAACAATCATATTGAATCGACCCAATCTTGTATGTTATACTTTGTGATCATATTGTTTGAAATCATCTGTTTTGCTACGGAGTGTTAGCATGTGTACTTTAGGTGCTCAGACTATTAGAGTGTCTCGGTTACTTCATACCAGGCGATGGAATTTGGGGTTGCTCAAACATCATCTGTAACAAGGTGATCATAACGACAACTTTCAGGTTCACCAGAAAGTTTGACAAGTGAACAAACAGCATGAGAGTGGGATTTGCTCCTTCGATGATGGAGAGATATTCTTAGGGCCCTCTCGGTGTGACGGCATCCATCATCGCCTGGCTAGACACAGGTGACTACGTCACAGGGATGCCGGAACATGTCAACGAGAAAGAAGAACAAAACCAGTAACGGGAGCAACGGTATAGTGGGCATGGTGATGACCCAGGAGGATAGCGATGCACACCGGGTTTTGTAAAGTATGGTGAAGCAAAGTGAATGGATAACCAAAGGTTCACTCGAATATCATTCGTGTAACCATAAGGACCAATATGGATGTCCACGGTTCCGCTATCGGTCATTGAACGAAGGAGTTTCGTTCATGTCTATGCTTTACCGAACCTACAGGGTCACAAGATTAAGGTAATTATGATCTTCTGAGTGTTAGTTGAACGGGAGTGATGAGAATATATTTATGAAATAGTTTCATTAATATCCAAAATAGTTTCGAGAGGTGCCGGAAGCATTTCGAGGTCACCTGAAGGGTTTTGGTGAATATCGGGTAATACCAGGTATTACCGATTAATTATATATAGGTGGAAAATGTTTTCAGAGATGTTAAATTTTATATATAATGCTCTTAAATTTTTGAAAGTATTTTATATATTAATTAAATATCAACGGGCCTTAAAAGGTCAAGATGGGATAAGAATTGGGCCATAAAGGCCCAAGTGGAGGTGCCCCCCTTTCCTTGGGGGCGGGGGGGGGGGGGGGCGTATCCTACTAGGGGTGGGAGTTGGACTCCCCCCTAGGTCGGCGCACCAAGGGAGGGTTTCCCTCCCTTGGTGGCTTCCCTCTCCTACCCCCTAAACCTATATATACTAGATGTTTTACCCTTTTAAAGAACAAGACAAGTTTTCGGTGCCTCTTTTAGTTGATCTAGTTCTAATTGGTCCTATACTAATTAGAGCTAGCCCTATCCACCTCTAATCCTCATAATTAGAAACCCAGTGTGGTTCTAATATCCTCCCTCTAATTATTCGGCGACGATTAGCTCTGGATGGCGAAGCGCTGCCGGATCATGAAGACCGTAAGCTTGCAAGTAGAGTGGCCGTACTTTCGGTCTTCGTTTCGAGGGATCATTCGAGGGCGGTTCGCGGGATCGTCATCAACATTCGAGGGACTTCAAGCACGATCTACACCGAATCTTCTTCTTCCGCTGCACTCTGGAGTTAGTAACCATCGTTGATCCCAACCTGTTATGCATCTTGATATTGATCTTGGTGATTGTAGGTGTGATTTTTTTGTTTTCTACTACATTTCCCAACAGTGGCATTGATCATGAGCTGGTTTATGAGTAGATGCAGGTTGCGATCTAGATCACATCTGATATGTGAGGGTTTATGTTCTTGTTATGCTTCCCACGAGTGTTGCTTCAGTTTAGTTCATCGGCAGAATGATGTAGTTTTGCTACAAGGTTCTGACAATAGTTCGACTCTGGCTGTCGATGATTTGCTAACAGTTCCTTGGGCTACATCATAGTCGAGAATAGTGAACCATAGTGTACACAAGAGTGTGCCGAAGGTGGATGATCTTCTAGGGGGTTACGCGTATTAACAAAGTTAAGTGCGGGGACGAGACTTTTACATAAGTCTCTCTTTCACACACCCCGAAACTTAATCTAGCATCAAGAACATCACCTTGTTGTGCTTGCGTAGGTAGCTAGTCTTAATTATTAAAACTGGTTAATTGCACAACTAAAATTTTGCTAAAACGAATTAGAGGACGTCTAACTTGGTTTTGCGGGGTTTGCATATGATGTGGTATAGCCTTTGTCATGATAATGAGTTTATGTATGAGATGCCTATATGTTGTAATGTTAAGTGGCCTGCGCGTCACGACATGATGGCTGGAGACACGGGATTGCCACCTGAATGTAAATATCGTAGAGATAGGTTACATGAGATGGTGGCAAAACGTACATGGAGGACCCCGACAAGGAGAAGGTGTACCAGACGCGGGACGAGGAGCTATAATTTAGTGCAACAACAGAATTTTAGATTTTGGTGTCACGGCAACGTTTTCTAAAATGGCCGCCATGGCAACTTTTTTTGAGATTGTCGCCATGGCAATGTTTTTGAAACAGTTGCCTCAGTAATGTAATATTGGCCGCCATGTCGCTTCAACTGGAGATTGAAGACGATCATGGAGGACTCCCGGTGCCCAGGGCTATACCATATCATGCTATTATGAATTTTCTGAGATGTTTATCTCTTTGTTGTTTGCACCCTTTGATTGTGCAATAGTCAATTATTAGGGTGATCTCTAACATTAAATATCAAGCTAAAAGGTGCTCTTCCCAGTGTTGCAACCGTCTATAAAACGTAGCATTCCAGAGTGCAACATGTACATATGAGCACAAACGGATCGTGAGGTGTAAGGCGGGGATGGTTAGACCATGCATGTAGATAACACTCGGTTGTCTTGAAGTTCTGGCAGAATAGTTCTCAGGTCGGAACACAAAGCATCGAAAGATGAACAAGAGTCATATGGAGATATGATCGGCAAAAGATTGCCCACCTGTCAAAATTCTCATCATCAGTGATGCACACATCAATGACTAAGAACTAGACTTGGATCTTGAATCACTCACAATTAATTATGAGAGATAATAATTTGAGTGGGAGCGCACTTTATATTAAAACTAGTTTAAACAATAAGTTCTATAAATTAATTATGAATTATGTCTAAAATTATGTGTGTGGTTGTTGTCGGATTTCGGGTTCCGGCAGACCCTTGAGGTTCGAACACTGGGGTGCGCGCGGAGATTCAACCCTCTACCGGCCCGCTCCTCACCGAATTGCTAGGATCTGAACTACCAAACAGAACAGCACAAGAGACACAAGATTTATACTGGTTCAGGACACCATTGTGGTGTAATACCCTACTCCAGTGTGTGGTGTGGTGGATTGCCTCTTGGGCGGATGAGGAACAGTACAATGGAAGAACAGCCTCGCGAGGGTCTGTCCTTGGCTGGCGCGATGAACTGCTAGGGGGAGTTCAGTCGCCTCTCTCTCTCTCTGTATCTTTCTATCCTTGTTCTTTCGATGCCCCTACCCTGCGGATGACTACCCCTATTTATAGGCAAAGGCCCTGGGCCTCTTCCCAAATATTGAGCGGGAAGGGCGCCAACAATTGGCCATTTTGAAGGGGAATAGCGGGTACACTTATCCTGACTAAAGTTGGTCCTCGCATGTCAAAGGCTCTGGTGGTGACGCCGGCTTGGGATCCACAATGACTTCCTTCTGGCCGTTGGGCTGGTCTTGGTCTTGTTGCACCAAAATGGACGCCTTTGCTTGATGCTGTCGCCTGCGCTTGCTCCCTTTGCACCAAAGAGGAAAGGAGGACATTGCGCGGGCTGGCGCCCGACTGGCGCCCTTGGTCGTCATGGCTTGCGTCATGGGCACCTCGCGAGGTACCCCGCCTTGAACTCTCCGCCTCCTCGCGAGCCCACCTGATGGGGCCATGCCTAAGGAAGCTCCTTGTCGTCCACCCCGCGAGGCTTGGCCCCTCGCGAGGGTCTTGAGCTTGTGTTGATGAAGATGGGCTGTGCTGGGCCTCCTTTGAGCCACGCCGCAGGCCGCAGGCAGGCAAGTCTGGGGACCCCCATTCCCAGAACGCCGACAGTAGCCCCCGGGCCCACAGCGCGCCCGAACTTGGCCGAGCAGAGAGCCGAAAGGGCAAGTGCAAAGCGTCGCAGGCCCTAACAGCCTGCGGCCTTGGGCGCCACGTGGCGGCCGATTGGTCGGGGGCGACTCCGCTTCCCCACGACGCCTTGGTAACCGCACGGATTCGACAAGTCCCTGCATGCCAAGCGGGTCATGATTACCTGCGATCGTGGAGGTCGACGGTTGGCCTTCGCCGGCTATAAGTATGGAACGGCATGCGCCCTTCTAGCCTATCCCCTCTTGCTTCTCCTTCTTCTCCATGGCTCCACCAAGGAAGTTTTCGGCCGCAGAGAAAGGAAAGGCCCGCCAGGTCGAGTCTTCCTCTCCCCCGCCCAAGCGCGGTCAAGGTCGCCCTCGCAAGCATCCTGTGGCCTCCACGGCGGTCCCCCGTGGCCGCGGAGGTGGCTCTCTACGCGGTGATGAGCGGCTGGCCATGGTCGGCGGGCGTGCTCCGGCCGTGCGACCCCCGAGGCCGCGCCTCCGTACTGCGGAGGTGCTGTCGGAGTTCATTGTGTGGGCGGTGGAGCCGACCGGCGCCCAGCTTCAGCTCCCTCGCTTCCTCCTGGGTGAGCTCCCAGCTGGCACCTTGGGTGGCCTCTGGCTCCAGGCGGATGGCTGCTGCAGCCGGGCCTCGTGGGCTTCGCTGGAGGTCTCCGCCACAAGGAACCTGGCCCTGACCCACGGCTGGCAGATGTTTGCTCGCGCGCGTGGTCTCCGCCGCCGGTGCTCTCTGCACTTCAAGTTCGACGGCGACACCACCCTCTACGTGAGGGTGTTTGGGGAAGATGGTCGCCGTGTGGGGTGCTGCCCCGAAGACGACGACCGCGGCCGGGGACTCAGCCCCGGCGAGGACGGAGAGGGCAGCGTGCGGGCGGTTGGCGACGCCCGTGACTCCTCAAGCTTCACCAGCTCTTCTTCGGGTAGCGACCCTTCTAGCGGCGGCCACGGCCAGCCTCCACGCCGTCGCGCCTGCTTGGAGGGCGGCAGCGGGTCTGCTCACCGTTGCGCCCCGGTGAAGCGCGAGAGGGAGTCCGCCTGAGCTCCGGAGGCGGCTCGAGTCTTCCAAGAGGGCCGGTGCGGGACGTGCTTCGCCTACTTTTGTTCTTTCCTTTCTCTTCTCCTGCACAAAAAGACAGCAATGTGTGGCCCTGTGGGGGCACGTTTGGGTTAACGTCGTCAATCATCATACTATTTTTGTTATCCGGGTATCGTTCCTTTCTGTTGTATGCCCATTCGCAAGTAATCCCTAGCCTCAGCCGCAGGGGCGACCGACCCAGGCCCTGTATTCGCGTCGTGGTGCCCATGAGGCATGGTCCGGAGGGGTGCTCCGGTAGTGGACCCGGGCCGTGAAACTTGAGCAATAGGGACAGGAACGCTCGCGAGGGCTCCCGGGGCTTCCGCCTCGCGAGCCCCCGTGCAAGAGAAATCGAGGCTGGAGAGCGAAAAAAAGTCGAAGAACCATAGGTCAAAAGGCGGCGACAATTTCGATAAAAACTCCAAATGAGAATGAACTAGCCAACTGCAGAAAGCAAATTAAAAAGCTGCGTCCGGCACCTAGTCTAGTCTTCGACGTCTTCTCACCAGCGCGGAGCTAAGTGCTGCCACTGGGCGTGGGAGGGAGCCCCAGGGCCTGAGGCCGGCACCCCTGAGACTCCGGGGCATGTACAGCCCCAACTCATTATTACGTGAGAGTGTCACGGGCGGCGAGCTTCACAGGCGTTGGCTTTCTTCACAGGCTCTGGGCCTTTCTTCGGGGAAGCAAGCTTCATGGGCGTTGGCCCTCTTCACAGGCTCCGGGCCCTTTCCAAAACACGACAGCTTCACAGGCATTCGCCTTCCTCACATGCTCCGGGCCTTTTCTCAAAAGATGAGCTTCACAGGCATTCACCTTCTTCATAGGCTCTGGGCCTTTTCCAAAAAGATGAGCTTCACAGGCATTCGCCTTCTTCACAGGCTCTGGGCCTTTTCCAAAAAGATGAGCTTCATAGGCATTCGCCTTCTTCACAGGCTCTGGGCCTTTTCCAAAAAGATGAGCTTCATAGGCATTCACCTTCTTCACAGGCTCTGGGCCTTTTCCAAAAAGATGAGCTTCACAGGCATTTGCCTTCTTCACAGGCTCTGGGCCTTTTCCAAAAAGATGAGCTTCACAGGCATTTGCCTTCTTCACAGGCTCTGGTCCTTTTCAGGAGTAGAACCTCCAGAGGTGCTGGATGTTCCACGCGTTCTGTACAGGTACTCCCTCCTGAGTCTCCAAGTGCACAGAGCCGGGCCTGGAAACATGAACAACCTTGAACGGGCCCTCCCACATAGGAGAGAGCTTATGCAGTCCCTCCCTGGAGAGGACCCGCCGGATCACGAGGTCCCCTACCTCGAGAGTTCTGGGGCGGATGTTGCGGCAGTGGTATCGCCGGAGTGCCTGCTGGTAATTTGCCGCTCGCAGCGCAGCTTCTCAATGACGCTCCTCCCCCAGCACGAGGTCCGTCCCCTCGTGACCCTCCTAACCTAGTTCTGCCTCGTATATATTCACAAATATTCCCAAACCACCTGAAGCATCGACGAAAACACTTTTCCACCGCCGCAACCTTATATTCCCGTGAGATCCCATCTTGGGGCCTTTTCTGGCATCCCGTCAAAGGGGGATTCGATCATGGAGGGCTTCTACATCAACTCTATTGCCCTTCCAATGAAGCGTGAGTAGTTTACCTCAAACCTACGGGTCCATAGCTAGTAGCTAGATGGCATCTTCTCCCTCTCTTTGATTCTCAATACCATGTTCCTCGATGTTCTTGGAGATCTATCCGATGTAATCTTGTTTTGCGGTGTGTTTGTCGAGATCCAATGAATTGTGGATTTATTATCAGCTTATCTATGAATATTATTTGAATCTTCTTTGAATTCTTATATGCATGATTTGATATCTTTGTAATTCTCTTCGAACTATCGGCTTAGTTTGGCCAACTAGATTGGTTTTTCTTGCAATGGGAGAAGTTCTTAGCTTTGGGTTCAATCTTGCGGTGTCCTTTCCTAGTGACAGTAGGGGAAGCAAGGCACATATTGTATTGTTGCCATCGAGGATAAAAAGATGGGGTTTACATCATATTGCTCGAGTTTATTCCTCTACATCATGTCATCTTACTTAAATTGTTACTCTGTTCTTCATGAACTTAATACTCTAGCTACAGTCACGAGTCGGTCGATGTGTGGAGTAATAGTAGTAGATGCAGGCAGGAGTCGGTCTACTTGACATGGACGTGATGCCTATATTTCGTAATCATTGCCTTAGATATCGTCATAACTTTGCACTTTTCTATCAATTGCTCGACAGTAATTTTTCCACCCACCGTATTATTTTCCATCTTGAGAGAAGCCTCTAGTGAAACCTATGGCCCTAGGTCTATTTTCCATCGTATTAGTTTCCGATCTACTATTTTCCATCATATTAGTTTCTGATCTACTATTTTCCATCATATAAGTTTTCGATCTACTATTTTGCAATCTTTTACTTTCAAATCTATAAACCAAAAAACCCAAAAATATTTTATCTTTTGTTTTCTATCTCTATCAGATCTAACTTTTGCAAGTGAGCGTGAAGGGATTGACAATCCCTTTATCGCGTTGGGTGCAAGTGTTTGATTGTTTGTGCATGTATTGATGATTTGTGTGTTGTCTCCTACTGGACTGATAACTTGGTTCTCTAACTGAGGGAAATACTTATCTCTACTTTGCTGCATCACCCTTTCCTCTTCAAGGGAAAAACCAACGCAAGCTCAAGAAGTAACAGGAAGAATTTCTGGCGCCGTTGCGGGGGAGATCTACGCCAAGTCAAGACATACCAAGTACCCATCATAAAACTCTCATCTCTTTCATTACATTATTCTCCATTCGCCTCTCTTTTTCCTCTCCCCCACTTCTAAAATGATTTTCGAAAAGATTCGTCCTTTCCTTCGCCCTTCTTCCATTCTTCTTTTTGTTTGCTTTTTGTTGTGTTAGATAGCTTGCTTTGTCACGATGACTCAAGAGAATACCAAATAATAATGATTTTATTAGTACTCCGATTGCTCCCGCCACTAGTGCGGAATCTTGTGAAATTAATGCCGCTTTGCTGAATCTTGTTATGAAAGATCAATTTTCTGGCCTTCCTAGTGAAGATGTCGCATCCATCTAAACAATTTCGTTGATTTGTGTGATATGCAAAAGAAGAAAGATGTGGATAATGATATTGTTAAATTGAAGCTATTTTCGTCCTCACTTCGAGATCGTGCTAAAATTGGTTATCATATTTACCTAAAATAGTACTGATTCATGGAATAAGTGTAAAGATGCTTTTATTTCCAAGTATTTTCCTCCCGCTAAGATGATCTCCCTTAGGAACGAGATTATGAATTTTAAGCAACTTGATCATGAACATGTTGCACAATCTTGGGAGAGTATGAAATTGATGTTACGAAATTGCCCTACTCATTGTTTAAATTTGTTGATGATTGTACAAAAAAATTATGCCTGATTGAATTTTGCTTCTAGAAATCTTTTAGATTCAGTCGTGGGAGGTACTTTTATGGAAATTACTCTAGGAGAGGCTACTAAACTCCCAGATAATATTATGGTTAATTATTCTCTATGGCATACCAAAAGATCTTCCACTAGTAAAAAAGTGCATGCGATTGAAGAGATTAATGTGTCGAGTGGAAACATGGATGAACTTATGAAATTATTTGCTATCAAGAGTGCTCTATTGATCCTAATGATATGCCTTTGTCTACTTTGATTTAAAATAATAATGAATCTATGGGTGTGAATTTTGTTGGTAGGAACAATTTTGGTAATAATGCATATAGAGGTAATTTTAATCCTAGGCTGTTTCCTAGTAATTCCTCTAATAATTATGGTAATTCCTACAACAATTATTATGGAAATTATAATAAGATGCCCTCTGATTTTGAGAATAGTGTTAAAGGAATTATGAGTTTGCAAAAGAATTTTAATGCCTTGGTTGAAGAAAAATTGCTTAAGATTGATGATTTGGCTAGGAACATGGATAGAATTCTCTTGACGTTGATTCTTTGAAAATTACATCTATTCCACCCAATCATGATATCAATGATTCTCTAAAGGCTGTGAGAATCTCCATTGTTGAGTGCAAATAAAGAACCTCTAAGATGCGTGCTAAACGAGATTGGTTTGTAAAAGCGTGTTCTTCTAGTATTCGTGAAAATGATGATGAAGATCTTAAGGTGATTGATGTGACTCCTATTGAATCTTTGTTTTCCAATATAAATCTTGATAAAGATGGGACTGGAGATGAGTCAACTTTAGTTAAAAGGCGTCCCAATGATTCGGAGTTTTTAGATCTTGATGCAAAAATTGATAAAAGTGGTATTGGTGAGGTCAAAACTTTAAGTAGCAATGAACCCACTCTTCTGGATTTCAAGAAATTTAATTATGATAATTGTTCTTTAATAGATTGTATTTCCTTGTTGCAATCCATGTTGAATTCTCATCATGCTTATAACCAAAACAAAGGTTTTACTAAACATATCGATGATGTTATGATGCAATCTTTTGAAGAAAAGCTTGAATTGGAAGTTTCTATACCTAGAAAACTTTATGATGAGTGGGAACCTACTATTAAGAAGATTAAAGATTATGAGTTCCATGCTTTGTGTGATTTGGGTGCTAGCGTTTCCACGATTCCAAAAACCTTATGTGATGTGCTAGGTTTTCGTGAATTTGATGATTGTTCTTTAAATTTGCATATTGCGGATTCCACTATTAAGAAACCTATGGGAAGGATTAATGATGTTCTTATTGTTGCAAATAGGAATTATGTGCCCATAGATTTCATTGTTCTTGATATAGATTGCAATCCTACATGTCCTATTATTCTTGGTAGACCTTTCCTTAGAAAGATTGGTGCAATTATTGATATGAAAGAAGGAAACATTAGATTTCAATTTCCATTAAGGAAGGGCATGGAACACTTTCCTAGAAAGAAAATTAAGTTGCCATATGAATCTATTATGAGAGCTACTTATGGATTGCATACCAAAGATGACAATACATAGATCTATTTGTGTATTTATGCCTAGCTAAGGGTGTTATACAATAGTGATTGTTGGGAGGCAACCCAATTTTATTTTTGTTCCTTGATTTTTGGTCCTGTTTTTCAATAAATAATTCATCTAGCCTCTGGTTATACTAGCAGAACGCCCGTGCGTTGCTACGGGCTATCCGCAATATCTGTAACATCCGGGTTCACCACAAAAACCCTATCCAATGATGCACCTTCCCTTTTTCTGTCGGAAACTCTCATTCTTGACCGATTTTCCGCCGTAGCGAGACATTTCTCGTTTTTTCTCTCACTGGCGCCACCTCCATTAAAAGCATATGACAGCCAACTCATCTTCGCCATGCATTGCAGTAAGGATGAAATTTTCTTGTTTACGATATAATAGAGTGGGTTAAACTAACACATACTATTGACACAAAACAACAAAATAACTACAGAGATCTTTCCTAGTCACCAATAAGCTCCACCTCCATCCCACATATGCTAGAAGGGATAATTGTCATTCTTCTCTTCTTCATATTTCCCTACGTCTTCTACTCCATGCCTCTTCGCCAATCCGTTTAATTGGCACCAACCAGCACCACGTCAACATTAATGTGTTCATCATCGATGCCTCATCTTCTTCTTTCTCATTCCTCGGCAACTTTAGTTCTCGTTCCAACTTATTTCCTAGAATACTCTTTCTTTCTTTTTTTTCTCTTATTATTTGGAACACTCTTACTTTCTCCAACACCATGCACCACTTTGGCTTCAGTTCTTTTTCCTTCTTGTTTTTGGAACACGCTGGATGCCCATGTGTTGCCTAATACCCTCCCCTTGTGTATGTGCTGATCCACCACCAAGGCATGCATCGAGTCCGTGCGGATTCCTAGTTCTTTCATCTCTATGTTCGATCAGACATTGGATTACAAAGATCCATCGTGAGTTGTAAGAAGCCAATTAGCAAGTTTAAAATGGACCAAAAGTGAATTTATTCACATAGTGCTGGATGCCCATGTGTTGCCTAATCCCCTCCCCTTGTGTATGTGCTGATCCACCACCAAGGCGTGCACCGAGTCCATGCGGATTCCTAGTTCTTTCATCTCTATGCTCGATCAGACATTGGATTACAAAGATCCATCGTGAGTTGTAAGAAGCCAATTAGCAAGTTTAAAATGGACCAAAAGTGAATTTATTCACATAGTGCTGGATGCCCATGTGTTGCCACATGCTAAAAAAACTATATGTACAACAAGAAATGTGCTAACAAAATGTTTTTACAAAAAGAAAGGCTGTGTGATATGAGTCATATACTATTTACATGTGATGATATCTCATGCTCATGATGTGGTAGATAAATGCATCTCCTCGTCATCTTCATGCCCCTCCCTCTTCTCAGCCGCCACATGACACACCACTTCCTCCCACAATCCTTCTTCTTGTTGTTTTCTTCCCCCACCTCCACCTTGCATCAAAATATTAAATGCCTAAGCTGTGGAACAGTACAACCAGAGAAAATAGCAGTCAAAGGGAGGAATTAGCTAGTTAGATTGTAGATGCATGCATGAGTCAGCCGGTGCAAGGGAAGTTGCGCGGAGCGCCATGACGAACTCGGAGTCTAGGCCCGAGCCGTTACGCCTCGGCGGCAGACAGCGGCCAGCACAGCCGCTGCCCGTTGGGTCGCTACTCGCTAGTGCCCACCGCGCTATTGAATCCGCCGCTGATTGTAGGCACATGCATACAGTGTTCGCGCCGCCATGATGGTGCCCGACGAGGACGGCACAGGGCGGCGGAGTCGTGCATATCCAGCGGTGAGATCGAACAGCGAGGCGAGGTGACCGATAGCGAACGGGCAGGGCCTGCAGCGTCGGCGACAGATCTCCTAGAACAGAGAAAAAGAGAGAGAGGTAGAGACTGAGGAAGGAGAGGTAGGGCGCAGGAAGAGCAGAGGGATACTGGTGTCCATGGCGAGGCCTCCGTTGTCCACCGGCAAACCTCCATGGCTAAGGTAAGGTGCACCTACACCCGTAACACACCAGCATGACCTGACGGTGAACGGGTTCACGTGACGAGCGCGGGGCTGGCAATCACCATTTCCTGGTCCTCCTCGCTGATGCATAACGGGCACGCATCTCTGCCTGGGTCGCCCACCATGAAAAAGAAGATAGGGTGGAGGAATTGAGCGAGGGATGAGGAATCAAGCGGCTTGTACGGCAGGGGGCCAAACCATGATAAAAATCAGTACAACCCGTGCGAGGTGGAGAATGAAATGACTTACCTATAGCTCATGATTCGATTGAGATGATAGGGAAGGAAGGAAAATTGTGATTTAGTCAGACAAAGTTTTGGAAAGTTCTGATTCAGCTGAGAAATAGATGGAAATAATGCCTCAGGATGAGAAGGTCACGATTAGGGTATGGCAAGAACTTTTTTGGAAAGCTTTGATTCTGGTGATAATTACCATATTCGAAATTTCCTTAGTTATAGCCTTACCCTAATCGTGGATTAATTGTGATTGATTAATTGTGATTTCTGAGTTTATAGCCTTACCATACGTGGATTAATTGTGATTGATTACCATAAATACGTTGGGTATTGTCGGCCAGATTATAGCCTTACCATACATGGATTGATTTATTACTATAATTATCATATTTGAGATTTCTAAGTTTATAACCTTACCATACATGGATTAATTGTGATTGATTACCATAAATACGTTGGGTATTATCGGCCAGACGAGAAAGAGAAAAACCGGTGGGAGGGGGGTGGTGGGAGGTGGGACGAAGAAAAACCGGTTGAAAAAAAACCGGTTGAAAGTGGGGGGGACTATTCAACCAATTCGTCCATTAGGAGTAGATGTGTTTTGGTGTTTTAATTAGTGTTTGTGCCAAGTAAGACCTTTGGGATGGCTTACGGTGGTAGTTGTTTTGATCTTGCTGAAAAATAGAAACTTTTGCACCCAGGAAAATAATTTTCATTTTTTACAGAAGCGTGATTTTAATCTGATTATTTTTGCACAAGATTGTTACACAAATTGCCTAGGTTGTCCTAATTTTTCAGAATTGTTGGAGTTACATAAGTATTCGATAGTTACAGATTACTATAGACTGTTTTGTTTTTGACAGATTCTGTTTTCTATGTGTTGTTTGCTTATTTTGATGAATCTATGGGTAGTATCGAGGGGGGGGGGGTATGAAGCATGGAGAAATTGTAATACAGTAGATATTACACCAATATAAATAAAGAATGAGTTCACAACAGTATCATAAAGTGGTGATTTGCTTTCTTATACTAACGAATCTCATAAGATTTTCTGTTGAGTTTTGTGTTGTGAAATTTTCAAGTTTTGGGTAAATATTTGATGGACTATGAAATAAGGAGTGCCAAGAGCCTAAGCTTGGGGATGCCCAAGGCACCCCAAGGTAATATTCAAGGACAACTAAGAGCCTAAGCTTGGGGATGCCCCGGAAGGCATCCCCTCTTTCGTCTTCGTCTATCGGTAACTTTACTTGAGGCTATATTTTTATTCGCCACATGATATGTGTTTTGCTTGGACCGTCTTGTATGATGTGAGTCTTTGCTTTTTAGTTTGACATAATCATGCTTGTTGTACACACCTTTTGAGAGGGACACGCATAAATCGTGATTTTTTAGAATACTCTTTGTGCTTCACTTATATCTTTTGAGGTAGGCAATT
>NC_057798.1:520580572-520584018 GCF_018294505.1 Triticum aestivum | reverse complement strand
CGGCACGTCCCTGGCATGGCCCCGACGCGGTGCGGCAGGCACGGCGCAGCCCCGGCGCGGCGCGCAGCGCGCGGCCACGGCCACGGCGCGGCCAACAGGGCTATAACCACGGCCACGGCCACGGCACGTCCAGCAGGGCTACGGTCAGCACGGTGGCGCCGGCGACCAGCGGGGTCGCGGCCAGCAAGGCGGCACGGCGACGTGTGCAGCGGGCACGCCAGCGCGGCGACGGGGCGGCCAACAGGGCCATGGCGGCGGCAATGGGGACGTCGTTATCTGCCTCGGGATGTCAAAAAATATCATCGTGTTCATCGGGAACATCGACGGCGTGTGGCACAGCGGGTGCGTTGCGGCGGTACCGTGATCATCTGGATCGCGATCTGTACCGACTCCCTATAGTGCAGTCAACAAGTTCCTCTTAGTCCAAGAACATCGACATTGGTCGGCGACGTGTTCGTCCACTCGGTTCTTGGGAGGAAAATCCGCACCATAGGTAGATCAAATCCAAAAAAGAAACTAATCGCAAAAACGGAATCGCGGTAACAAGAGGAATCCATTTTTGCAAAGAGTGGGGATCGGATCTTATACCTCCGCGGGATCGACGAAAGCCTGCGTGATGTAGGCTTGACGCAGGCTTGACGGAGAGTTGGTGGAGCGAAGCATGCTGATAACGTGTTCCACAACTCCGCCGGCGAGTCCGGTCCGAGGTTGCGGAGCGAGAGCGAGCGTCGTAGAGGAAGTAGTCGAAGTAGTCGTACACGCGAAAGTAAATGACACAGAGAGATATAGAGGAGACCAGCTTTATTAATCAATGATCAGGTGTTACAATGATGTCTCCTCGTTGGTTTATATAGGGACTAGGGGGTCAAGGATAAGTACCCACTTAACCTAAAGTGAGGGAAACCGGGAGGGGCCAGCCCATGCGATACGCACGAGGCCGCCACCACCCCTCGGCTGGCCCAGTTTCCCAACAAGATGGAGCAGTGAACTTCTTGAATCGCCGGCGGTTTTCCCGGTTATGGCAGTTTAGGCAAGGACCTCGGCGGTTTAGGCGAGGACCACAGCGGCTTGGAGTAGGCGAAGATAGCAGAGGATCATGGTGGGTCGACGAGGCATAAGAATCAAGAGCGGATACGCGGCGACGGGGCGGCTCGGTACCAGTCGTGGCTCACAAGGCTCGACGGCTGGTTCAACAACAGCGGCGGTGGCGACTTGTGGCTTAGCGACAATTATCTGAAGAGACCGTGGCCGAATCGAAACAGGAGGCTTCAATGCACCGGCGAACCATGGTGGAGGAGGCAACCCGGTGAGGCATGACGGCCCGACGGTTGAAGCCTGAGACGAGGCCGCGATGGCAAATCAGAATGGCAAGGCAGGGCGGCGGCGGCGACTTACCTCCGCTACCACTGCGGCCCGGGGGTAAGCTCGGTGCACTCGGACTTGGGTAACTTGGCACGTTGTAGCTCTCTCACGAGAAGCAACAGAAGAGGCTCGAGGCGCTCGGCGGTTTAGCAGAGATGGGGGTGATCCGGCAACTTGGCGCAGCAGAAACAGTGCTATCGGAATGGCGGCTCGGCAGCGGACGGTGGGTTGGATCTTTGGAAACGCAGCAGTGGCAAGGCGGCCGGCAGTTTGTCACTTGCGGCGCACCTGCAACCATATCAGTAGAGGCGGGCTGACGTAGAGTGAGGCTTGGGCAGAGCCGAAAACCACCGCGACTCGGATGGCCACTAGGCTGGTTCTCAGGCAGAGGCTAGGGCGTCGCAAAGCAAGGGCTAAATTGGCGCTTGCGTCCATGTGTGGATCATAGTTGACTTGGTAACCCCACGCCCTCCTCCTCTGCAGTACGTAACTCATGAAAAGTACAGACCCTATTGATGTTTTGTGTGATGACGTGGCTCTACAACTCGGAAATAGTACTAGCAGTAGCGACAAACACCATCGGGATTTGGCGCACAGATGAGACGGGTTGTGACAGGAAACCGCAGTCTCGGCGACTTGTGATCGAACTGCTCCTTAATTGCACAACACGCTATCAATATTTCTCTTGCAATCCTGTCGGTTCCTACGATGTGATCCATGCACTGATTGATCTCAAACACATCTTCAACTTGCAGCAGCGGCGGGGCATCCGGCGCAATCGTAATTTTCTTAAACTCAAACCTTCATCTATCCAACTGCGAGCTTCTCGATCCGTAGGAGAGATCCCTTCAAGAACTCAACACCACCGTGCGCAGGCGCCACAGTGGGCGCCAACTGTCGTGGAATTGTCATGACAGATGTACTAGTGTGAGGACTTAGTCGTGAGGCCAACGCATCTATGTGGTAGCTGGAGAGTGGTTGAGTGGAATCAAGAGACACAACACAAGACAAGGATTTAGACAGCTTTGGGCCCCGGGAAACATCATCCGGTAATAGCCCTACATGCTGTTTGTGGCTAGGTCTTATTATCATCACGAGGGAGTCGCCGTAAACCGGCTCTCCCAGTTATGTCTAACCCTTCAGAATCTTCCCCCTCTTGGGGTGCCCTGCCCCTCCTTATATAAGTTAAAGGGGCGGGTTACATGTAGAGTCCATCTCGGACTAAGACTTAAACTATTTTGACTTCTCTTCATGGGCTTCTTAACCTCTTGGGCTTCTTAACGTCTCTGGCTTGTTAACCCCGGGCGACTTAACGTCTGTCGGGTTATCACCTGCCAGGTTATCATCCGACTTAACATCTGCCGGGTTATGAATGTCTGCCGGGTTATGATTGTCTGCCGGTTTATGACTGTCTGCCGGTTTATCATTGTCTGCCGGTTTATGACCATCTGCCGGTTTATGATGGTCTGCCGATTTACCATCTGTCTCAGCCACCTGTCTTAACTGTCAGCCGGTTTATAACTCTGGCCGGGTCATACCGCGGGGTATATCCCCGACGGGAGACGAGACGGATCCGGCCGCAGGGGAAGTGTCAGATGCGGTGGGATCGGTGTGAGGTGATTGGGAGGGAGTGGACGCAGTTGGCATCGTGCGGGTAGACCCAGGCGCAGCAGATGGGTGGTTGGACCGCGTGGCAGAGCGAGACAGGGCGAGCGAATCGCGAGACTGGGGAGTGCATGGCAAGGTGCGTTCCGAGGGAGCGGGATCCGAGGGAGGGAATCGAGGTGGGTGGGGCGGCTGGTGCGGGTACGAGGTTTCCGTATTGGCCGATGAGATAGCAGGGAGGGTAGGTGGGATTCGGGGTGTGGGATCTTCTGTGGACGTGCATGTTTGTGGTGGCGTGTATGGGAAAGACTGATCATCAAAAATGACATGGCATGAGACAATGACACGACGCGAGGCTAAATCAAAACAACGATAGCCCTTGTGCTCGAGAGGGTAACTGAGGAAGACGCAACGGATGGAGCGAGTAGAAAGTTTGTGGTCCATTGTGGTGGATGTATTGGGAAAGCATAAACAACCAA